>NC_053123.1:37773289-37869858 GCF_010015445.1 Perca fluviatilis | reverse complement strand
CCCGGCTTTTATCGCTTTGGTGTCCAGTATTAAAGTGCCAATATGCCTGTGCGGGTTCTACATTTTGAATATAAACAAAGTTTACCTCATTGGCCGAAGACAATGGTCAATGCCTTTAAAACCAGTATAACAGGAGTAATTACTACGCTTAAAAACACGCTGGTGTTTAAAACAATAAACCTGTCCAGCTTCCGGCCACAATAAAGACAACATGTTGTCTCTGAGCGGACTCCAGGTGACTGCCTGGCGTTTCAGGTGAAACCCCCTCTCCCCACATCCTTTTTCAGCCCACAGCCCTCCATCAGACGCCTAGTCGGGCTGGTGGAGGGTGTAGGATGAGGCCCGGTGCGTGCTTTCTGCCCAAAGTGGGCTCCTCTGTGCAAAGTTAAAAAATCACCTCCCAAAACAAAAACTCAGTATAATCCGGAATGATATCACACAACAAGGTTTAAAATGCCCATTCGCTCCTCAACGGGCTGTGAACTGGAAAGATACACATTTATAAAAAATGGTTTACATTTTCATGCCGAACCTTATCTTATGATATGCCCCACACAGATCTCCTCCATCTCCATCTTAAAGGAGCAGGGCCGAAAGCCTCTTAGAGAAGAGTACACCTCGGACCCCCCCTGCTGTGTTGGAGAGGCCTTATAGGCTGAGAATAACTCCTCCCTCGCCACTAAGCTTCCCACTCACTTCCTTACTTCCTACACATTGTGAGTCTCTCCAAAAATAACATCAAGAGCTTTGAGCTCCATCAGTTTAAAAAGAGAAGCTCTTTAACATTGTTTCTGCGCTCAATTACTAATTAAGATCCAATTTTTTAGTTCCGCCATTAAAAAGGAAAAAGAAAAACAAAACCACAACATGTATGTGGAGAAACATATTACACCTAATCATCATCCTAATCAGTTGAGCTCTGACTTCAGTGACCAAGTTTCTTGAGGCGTAACCCTCTTGTTTAGTGAACCCTTTCTGTATCTTGTCCTGAGCCAGGCCACAGACCTGATGGTGAACCCTCTCTCAGATCAGGGAAGAACTGCTCGGTCTTAACTGCCCTTGATCCCTTTAGTGTCCGTGCAGGAACTTCTTAATTTTTCCAGAGATAAATAAGGGTTAACTCTTCTGCGTGGGATGCAGTCCACTCCCTCACATTCCTCATCATCCTCATCCTCATCACTCAGATCCCTCCAGCAGCTTCTTAGCTTTTGACCACTCTGCCGCCTTGTGACTGCTCTCTTTTGCTGGAACCTTTTAATGATCTCCATCTCTTTCAGACAGATTTTCAGCCAAATCAAAGCATCAGCCACATTAATAACCTCCTGACTGCAGCCTTTTCCTCACTTTAGCACTGCCTTTCCTTCCCTGTCTGTTTGTTATTGTCTGGTTTGTCATTAGACTGGTCATGGCCTTCGTTTACACCTTCACTATCGTTCAACATCTCTCTCTTTTTTCCTGGCGTTTCTGTTTCTGGTAACCTGTGCAGTTTCTGCACTCTGTTGCATACCTGCCGAGTCTGAGTGCACAGCCGCAGGAGGCGCAACACCTGAGTCTGGGCCCCTGGAGGCGTCCTGTGCGGCCCGGATTCGGCCGCAGGCCGCTGGCGGGCTCGCGCAAAGGGTCCCCGGCAGGCGTCCGGGAGGCGCGTAGAAGAACGGACCAAATGACTCCTCCCCGTAAATCCAAAACACTTCATCGTATCCGACGTTAAAACACAACATAAGTGAAGCTGTCAACTTAAAAACTGAACGTTAAATTTAGATCCCTTTGAGGTCTTCTGTGACATTTGCGTCGCTGAGTTTTGCGGTGATTTGCACCTGGAGGGAAAACCTTTTTAATTGAGACATCAGCTGGCGTACGCGGCGCCAGCCTCTCGGGCAACGTTCAGTTTAATGAACGGAGGCGTTTTGAACGGTGATCCCGTTTGCTGGTCCTGACCAGCGGGAGAACCGGGGTGAAGTGCATCCCGGATCACACACCTTTCTCCCACCACAGTGTCAACCTTCACCACCATCATCCAGGAAAATCACCATACGGCCCTCTGTTCGTGGGAGGCCGACAGCACGCTGCTGTCCCCCAAACCCACTCCTCCGACAGCATAGCTGGCCTCCTCCACCGAACAGCCCACCGTGGGGAAATCCACCGGATGTCGGGCGTTAGCGGCTCTAGAAAGCACCGGCGCCGCCAGCATTGGGCAATAATACCGGCTGAACCAAACTACCCCAACTAAACCCTCCACAACCCAATAATACTAACCACCACACAAACCAAATAAACACATACAAAACCCAAAAAAAAAGAGAAAACAAAGAAGCTCACCATGCCCGGACTACCAACACTCCACTCCCCCCAATCCAGCTCAGAGAGAGGGAGAGGAGCGAGGAGAGAAAGAGAGGAGGGGGAGAGAGAGAGAGAGAGAGAGGAGCAAGAGAGAGGAGAGGGCAGAGAGAGGAGACACATACAAACCACCAATTGCTCCCACCACTACACATATACTTCTACACACACCACCTACACACACCACCACACATACCACCACACCACCACACACAATCTCCACACACGCACCACACACACACAACACCACACACACCACTTTACACACACCACACACCCCCATACACACACACATACCACACTATAACACACCACCACACATACTAGCTCCACACACAGGGAAGGGAGAGGGGGAGAGAGCAGGGAAAGGAGAGGGGGGAAGAGGGGAGAAGGGAAGGGGGGGGCGAGGCGCAGGACCACACAGCCGACACACACAGGATAAGGGGGAGGGAAGAGAGGGAGAGGGGCGAGGAGTGGGAGAGAGAGGCGGTTGATAGGGGAGAGAGCGGAGAGCGAGTACATGCCGGAACATGAGGTGAGAAACGGTCCCAAAAGCAACAGCCTCATTGTAACGCCTTATGTAGCGAGAGCAAGAGTACAGTTTCTTCTTCACAAACCACTCCGCCAAGTAAAAGTAAAAGTTAGCTTGATTTAAAAACTACTCCTGGGGAAGCTATCATTTTCTTCAAAAAATCCTTCAAGTAAATGTAACGGAGTAAATGTAACTCGTTACTACCCACCTCTGGTAATCATAGTGCAGTGCAGTGATACTGCTTACACAAATATTGCCTGTTTTTTAAATACATTGAGATTAATATTTCTGTTTGAACAGCGTATCACGCTTGTTTGTATTCGTACTGTTGTTATGACTTCCTGTAATGTATTACTGCTGATACTAAAACTGCATTTTGAAACATACCAACGGTGTTCATTACTACAACATTGTTGACTCAAACTATAATATAATTGTATAAAAATACAATACATTTGTAATGAGGTCACCTGTCTGCGTCATATTTATTAAAACGAGACCAGTGGTCTGTTTCACAATGTCTTACAAAGAACAAACATGATTTCATTACCTTTCCATGTTCCAGATCCTGCCATGGTTTTCATGTACATAATGTCATGACTGTTGTTAATGTTTATTATAACAGCAGAACATAGTGTTTGATGGCCAGACTCTGACATTATTACTCAATATAAAAGTTACTTTAAAGACCTCAGACTTTCATTGTTTCAGTAAACTTCAGATCACATATAAACTCACAATACATATTTAGACATTTCCCATGTCTTAATATCATGTTATACTATGTTTGTTGAACAGCTTGTAATTATTGTATTTCAAAGCAAAGTCATTTATCCCCCTTTCACCTCTCAGCTCTTTAGATAAATGATTTTTTGTTCTATGCCGTGTAAATTTCTGATAATAATACAAAGTATTTTTTTCTTTCAACCTTTTCAGGTAATTAATCACAGCTTCCATCTTTGACAGTATTAGAGTTCAGCTTACAGCTTTTCTAGAAATGTATTTCAGCTCTTCGCTTATTAAGGTAATGCAGTTCAGCTTCCAACTGACAATTTCAGATTTCAATTTCCAACTTGTGCAGTACAGTGCAATGCCTTTAGGATTTTTCAAACAATTTGTTAAATATTTCTGCAATTCAATCCATGTTTCTCACTGCATTTGTAAGTCTTTTATAGTTATTCATAATTTCACTTAGAAAATAAGTTCAGCCCAGACAATGTTTTACATCGTTTGGCATTATTCAACTTTTAAAGCTAACAACTTTAATATATTCTGCAGACTTTTCACCAAAGTCATTCTTTTTTCTACATTAAAACACATGTTTATTGGTTGAAAATAGTAAGCTCTGTATTCTTCATCAACTCAGCCTATAGCTCTGCAGTAATAGTATGTTCCCCTGTTATTATGACGCAGCTACGTCAGACTTGGTGCAGCCACTGTTTTGCAGAATCATAACAGATTGAAGGAAGATTATCAGTGTGCAATCACAGTAAATAATGTTAGGTTAAATACTGTAATATATATTTTGAAAACCCAACTGCTAGTTAGTCAGTTTACTGACAACAACTATATCACAAAGAGAAATCCACAATTAAAACAAATTCATGACAATGTTTGGATGAAGGACAAAGAATATAAGAACACTGAATATCCCTCAGAGCAAGGTCAGTAGAAATGATAAATATTCAGCCGAAGACGGTCTCATAGAGCAAGTACTCTATTTTATTTTCACTCATATTTTCTTTACATTCATCACTGACTCTTTCTGTTGATTTGAAATCACGAATTCAACATTCAACAAATGGTGCATTGTGTTTAGAAGAGTTGGAGGCCGATTTCCTAAAAGGGAGAAACACAAAGAGATTAAAAATGATCAAAAATATTGATGAGAAAATCCAGATTATATTGTTTTACAATGATCCATTCAAAGGTAAAGAAACGCATATGCTCACATCTGATATTAAATCTCTTCCATTTCTTACCTTTGCTCATTTGCAGCAATTCCTTGAACCAGTGGATCCTGGTTTAGGACAAGGTTTAACAGTAGCAGTGTGGCAAACCCTTTGACGAGCTCCCATTCCTCCTGTTAAAATATGAGAATTGAGAAAAGGAATTCAAAGTTGACAACAGAAACTCAGATTTTTGCCATTAACATGCTGATATCTGAACATAAATAATAAACTGGACTGTTAATACAGTTCTGGCAATTTAATTCAATTTAATAAGAGGATAATCAATAAGAGTGAATATCTCGCCTTTTATATCAAATGTGTTGCCTGATCCGATGTTCCCTGCATTACTTCCTGTTACAGTGACACCAGAGGTGTTGCCCACAGCAACATTGGGTCCAACGCCTCCTGTAAGAGTCACACGAGATAGAGATGTGATGAAACTGTCATGACAACCTTACAGAAAAGAATAGACACACTCAGATTTACCTTGAATGTTGAAGGCATTATTAGAACCAACGTTCCCTGTGTTGGAGCCCAAGTGTACGTTGCTGGTATTACCAATGTTGGCCATTGTTCCTGCTGAAATCTAGAGAGTCAGAGAATGACTGAGAGGAAAGTAAGACCATGATTATCATAAATATGGGTTCAGTCAAAATGTTTTACCCATACGCTAAGTATTGGGTTTTAGCACAAAGTGTAAGAGAGTCCGTCATAGCCTGAATATCTAATGCAAAATAAAATATATGACAGTAAAGTAGTTGTGTTTAAAGTAAGCAGTTGAGTGAAAAAGAGACATGCATGCAGTCTGTATCTTACCGCTGGGTTCAGGTGTCTCTCCTGAGCTTTGAGGTGAGCTTGTTGCTGACCTGAGGAGAGAAGACGCTTTTATAAGCATGTTCATGTCTGTTTAAGAGGAGGAACTTCCTTATATGGTTAAAAGCAGTTTTCTTTGTTCAGCTAAACGTTTCCACAGAATCTGAAGAGGATATGTGAGGTTTGTCATCATCTGAGGTCAATTTCAAGAAAAAAAATAATATTCTGAAATTGTAAGTAAGTCATATTAAACATTTGTCTGACTGTTATAATAAGACTACTGTTATACTACTTTATAATCTCATCACCTATCCACATGATAATGGAGGCACCTTTTTACAGATAATGGATGGATATAAACAATTAAATGGATTGATTACAGATATGAACACAAATCTCTACACCTCTAATATTTAGTCTACATTTTCATCAACATTTGTAATAACTAAAAGTCCAGTGTTGGAACATAGTCTTACTCACAGGTACAATGTGTATGTGTGTGTATCTGTGTGTGTGTGTGTGTGTGGGTTAGAGTTAGGGTTAGTCTTACTCACAGTTACAGTGTGTTGTGTGTTTCATTCAATGTTTAGTCACAGTTTATTATTATTCAATAACCAACGCTGTCCAAATTCCAAACCCCAAGTTCATTGTGTACCCTGGAAACCAAGTGTGAAGTAGATCAGATGAGACAGTCCTGGAGATATTTGAAGAAGACACACACACACACACAAAACACACACAAAACACACAGCCACACACACACAAAACACACACCCACACACACACAAACACACACACACACACACACACACTCGCTCTTTTTGGTGATAATACTTCATTCTTTAAGGTTAATTTAGTCAATCATAGCACAATGTCATACAAAACACTAACATCCCATGGAATTACAGAAACTGCATTATTTGATATGTGTCAGTCAGGTCTGCCCTTATACAACAGACAATAGTGACCGTATTGATCATAGATTGTGTTTTGCAGTTTCTGTTGAAGCCTCGCTACATTTTAGTTTTGTTGGGTTTAGTAAATTTTTTGTGAAGATTATTTTTTGGGCTTTTCGGCCTTTATTTGACAGGACAGCTAGTTGAGAAAGGGGAGAGAGAGAGAGGGGGAAGACATGCAGGAAATCGTCACAAGTCAGATTTGAACTCTGGACCTCTGCGTCGAGGCACAAACCTCCAAGTATATGTGCGCCTGCTCTACCCGCTCACCAATTTGTTTCTTTTGCTGCAGAGATTCAATACAAAAAATTATTGACCCATCTCAGAGTAGCTTTATAGAATGTACGGTTTATGAAAAAAAGGAAACAGAGACAGAATTGTCCTGGTACTCCTCTGCCTCTCCCTCGTGAAGGCATTTTTCTTATTTTCTGTGTTCATCTACAGTATATTGTTCAAATAGGTCCTCTTTTACTGTACTACCATATGATCATGTGATTGAAAGAACCTCAACACCTGAGTGTTTCCAACATAAGGGAATCAGCTGTGATCGATCTATTTGCATAACTTCAATCAGCTGTTTCTCAATAAATGCATGTATAAAATTTACAATATGATCAGCTGTTCACTGACTTTAGCCTATAAGTTAGGTTTAGAACATGATGTCATCTGTTCTGACATACAGTGTGAAAGCATTTGTAAATTTGGCAGTAAAGATCCATTGTTCTGGTTTTGGTGGAGCTTGTGTGTAAAAGAAGCTCAAGCATTTTAAATTTGTGTTAACTGTATGCATATTGTGTCAAAGCAACAACAAATGTGTTAATTGTATAGCCTACACAGACGGATGTTGTGCTAACTGTGTTAAGAGTTTAGGAAAGTTGTTAAAAGTATTGAAAAAAGTGTCATAGTGATCGTAAAAAACTGTAAACAAACGATCCGTCAACGGCAAAATAAAAGCCTCTAATTTACGGGACCGGTTTAAAAGACCTCCGGGGTCCTACAGCGGGGTCTGTGTGTGTGTGTGTGTGTGTGTGTGTGTGTGTGCAGCGGGGTCTCCGAGCGAGACTGTCCGAGCGCCGAGCTAGTGGCCCCGGCAGGCGTAAGCTGGCGGCCCCGTCACTTTATGGAGCTCCGAAAACTCCGAAAACTTTGGAGCAAATTGTCAATTCGGCAAAGATTTTCGCAAGACTGCCTATATTCGAAATCTAAACCTTTCATTTCTCGCCTAAAATGTTCTCAGAAGTGAAAGTTTTTGGGCTGTCTATGTACCGGACACCCGACCATCATTGAATGCCGAAATGAATGCTGTGATACAGGTGCTGCGAAGTTCATACAAGTTACCAACCAATGCATCCTCGCTAAAATGGGCGTGTCGATAACGTTTCCAGGAATTTTAACTGTTCTTGGTGAAATGCGAACTTGTGTATTGGGACAGTACTTTGGCAACACGAGATGACGTTTCACAGGGACACAAGAACACAAGTTAGTAGAAGAACACAGATTGGGAAACTCCCCTGGTCTTACAGGGAGTTGTGTTCAGGTACATTCTGGGCGTGCTGGTCTTACAGGGAGTTGTGTTCAGGTACATTCTGGGCGTGCTGGTCTTACAGGGAGGTGTGTTCAGGTACATTCTGGGCGTGCTGGTCTTACAGGGAGGTGTGTTCAGGTGCATTCTGGGCATGCTGGTCTTACAGGGAGGTGTGTTCAGGTGCATTCTGGGCGTGCTGGTCTTACAGGGAGGTGTGTTCAGGTGCATTCGGGGAGTATTGTTATCTTGAGGCAGAGGGAAGTGATCCCACTATTGACCAACAAAAACCTGGTCTAAAGTCAATAACTCAGCATTTTATTGTTACTTTAACAGAGCATTAGTAAAATGCGAGAGCACACTATGCTTGTTACACACACGGATGCACAGCAGCTAATAAATAGTATTACCGAGTTTTGGTGGCATAGTACACGCCCTAAACGCACCTGCGCCAGACGTCTCACGCCATCAAATACTACACACTCCCTCACAATAACTACATGTACTCATCAAATACTACACACTCCCTCACAATAACTACATGTATTCATCAAATACTACACACTACCTCACAATAACTACATGTACTCATCAAATACTACACACTCCCTCACAATAACTACATGTATTCATCAAATACTACACACTACCTCACAATAACTACATGTACTCATCAAATACTACACAGTACCTCACAATAACCACGAGGTAGTATGTCATGCCTCACTGATGTAAGTATAACTATTATTAAGCAAAAGAACCTTGTTTGACAGTATTAAACCAGTGTTTAATACACACTCGTTAAGAACCTTTAGGCACGCTTTAACGTTGTAAATAATGTTGGACCTGCTAGCCAGAGATGGGAGTAAGTCACACATGTGCAAGTCGCAAGCAAGTCTCAAGTCTTAACCTTCAAGTCTCAAGTCCAAGTCATTTTTTGTGACAATCAAGCAAGTCAAGTCAAGTCATAGCTTTGGTCAAGCAAGTCACAAGTCAAGTCATACAAAAGTTTCCATTTTTAAACAAGCTAAAGACAGTGGTTATGAACTGCTGGAGTTTTATTTGCATTTTTTACTCAAAAGACATTGCGTCCACATACATCTGAAGAGTTTAAATTAACACAGATAAAAAAAATCACAGCCTAAAACTGATATTAGGCCAACAATAAATCAATATTGTTCAATATGCCTCAAACATGACATTAAATCATGAAATTCCTTCAAACAATTAAAGTATAATGGTTCCTAAGTCAAATAATATTCTTCAAACATGCCTCACTTTTATGAGACAGAAACACATCCTTTAACCTTTCCTTCTCTTAAAGAACAAAACATATTCTTTGAGAATAGCTGAATCCCACCACCTTTGCTTATCACATGGAATGGAAAGTATATGTTGATATTTGACAGTGTATTTGTGGTGTGATTGTGTGCAGTTTTGAGAGAGTGAGTGAAAAGTTATTAATATTGGTGAGTGAATGGGCGAGAGTGCAGAGTGTGCTGTATGTGTGCCTAGCTTTAATTATTCACATACTTACGTCTGCATGTGTGTGTGTGTTTCAGAGAGAGAGAGAGAGAGAGAGAGGAGAGAGAGAGAGAGAGAGAGAGAGAGGTTTGTGTTGTGTGTGTATGTGTGCCTAGTTTTATCTCGGCTCTACCCCACCTTGAACAAACAGGGAGTGTGTGCTTATTCATGGCCAAAACTGAAGGGACTTCTGTCCATCACAAACGCTCCAATAGTGGTTCAGCTGAATATGGGGACTGGAACCCAATCTCTCCTGATTTTTAAGTGTCTGATGAAATCCGGACGCCGGAAATAAGTACTGCAGACCCTTGGCAACTGCTTTTTTTCTTTGCCTGGTCAGATGTGTAATCCTTATAGCCAAACTTTATTATTTGCTGTGCAGAGGGATAGGCCGGATTTATGTTTTCCTCCGTGGGTGCTCACATGCGCACAGTCGGCCTAGCCTATAAGCTATCTTTCAACTCAGGACAGCGCGCTACTTTCTCACAAATACAGATAGGATCGGAGATGAAAAGTTTAACTGGCACGTGAACCGCATCAGCTTGTGGGAAATGCCACCGACATAACCGATCACACTATGACAGACGCTCCACAACTGCAGTGTTTAATTTAGATTAACGTAAAAATGAACTGGCAGTCTGGCACTCGTGGGCGGTCAGTATTTTCCGTGGGTGCTCCGGAGCTCGAGCACCCACGGTATCGGCACCCATGAGAGGGATCCATGACGTTAGGCTACTAGCCATAGCCTCTTATATACACTATCTATAGCCATAGCCTCTTATATACACTATCTATAGCCATAGCCTCTTATATACACTATCTATAGCCATAGCCTCTTATATACACTATCTATAGCCATAGCCTCTTATATACACTATCTATAGCCATAGCCTCTTATATACACTATCTATAGCCATAGCCTCTTATATACACTATCTATGGCCATAGCCTCTTATATACACTATCTATAGCCATAGCCTCTTATATACACTATCTATAGCCATAGCCTCTTATATACACTATCTATAGCCATAGCCAGTGTTGTTTACTGACGGTCTGCCGCCGCGCGCCGCGTCATCATATCAACGGTTCCTGCGCACGCAACAGCACTCAAATCGTACAGTTAACTCCTCCTCAATATCAGAGGGGGGAAAATATATTTATTAAACAGAAAATCAAGTCATTTCAAGTCATTTGACTCCAGTCTAAGTCAAGTCTCAAGTCATGAATATCAAGTCAAAGTCAAGTCGAGTCTTTTATGAATGTTAATCAAGCAAGTCTCAAGTCCTAAAATTTGCGACTCGAGTCTAACTTGAGTCAAGTCATGTGACTCGAGTCCCCCATGTCTGCTGCTAGCACCTAGCATGCCAGCGCGGGGAGAGAGAATCGTGTCATTCAAATGAAGTGACCTTTTTGTAAGGGGGAATGAATGGGAATTATGTCATCATGACATATTTCTTTTATTACGCTGTATGTTTTAAATACATAATACTTCCTTGAACTCCTGCCAAGATCACTGTCAGTGTTTAGCAGGCGTGGTTCCTACAGAAGTGAACACACTCTTTCCCATTCTGGTTCAAACTTGCACAAGAACTGATTTTTATCAAACTAATATCACAGCTTTACTTGCTATAATATTAGTCACTGCATTACAAAACGGTTGTTATGTTTCAGGTCTCTGTAAGTGGAGATAAAGGTTAGTTTCTAGGACTGATGGGAACAACTATCTTTTAAAGGGATACTTCACCGATTTAGCATTCAGCTTTGTATCAGTAGAAACCCGATAGTATTTCTGAATGACCGTGCCTCCCTCCCTCATGTCCCCCTGAGACGAGAGATTTCTGTATTTGGGGTCTGGAAAAAATCTTCCCATGACGTAAAATGACGATTTTTGCGTCATCTGAAGATTTTTGGGCAAGAGGCAAATGACTACAGCCAATAGTAGGATCTACTTCCGTATGTTTTCAACACGCCCACAGGGGGTTGGACTGCCGAGTCTGGCCGAGGTATCACTGCATGAAAAGTGGGATTTTCGTCAGTATGCGGCACTGTAGATTGTCGTGGAACTTCAGGTTTACGGCTGTACACGGCAATTTACAGGCAACACCGAAAACTGCCGTAAATTGTCGGAAATTGACGTGGGCCTTGCTTGGCAGTTGTCCCCCCATGACCCCTCCCTCTAATTCTAGGGGAGGCTTTCACATGTAAATGAAAATGCTGTGAGCTATACAAATGCAAATCAGGGTAGCAGCAGGGGAGTTTTACCCCAGGTGACATTTTTCTAAAAGGTATTAACTTAATTTTAAGAAAATCTCTTAAAATAGATCAGACTCAGTATAGCCTAATTGTAGACTCTTCAATTTTAGCTTGAATTGATTTATTTAATAAAAGTATGCTAGATTAATTACTTTGTATATCATTAGCAATGACCAATGTTATGTAAAAAAGATACACAAAACAATTTATTTCAACAATTAGTTTTACAGGCTTTGCCACAAAGGTAAAATGTGCATTCCATGATTCATTCGCAGTCTCCTCGAGCTCAACCACTGTGCATAGTGACATGACTACAGTGGCCTTTCTTTGGTCTTGCTCATCCAACATTTCTAATTTCTAAGGGATATTTATTGTGTGTGCTGTGTGTCTCCGATGCTTTGTACATAGTTTTTTTTTTCTGATTGCGTTTGTGTTTTGTGTCAATAAAGCTCTATCTTTGAATAAACAGCACGTTCCTGGCAAATCATTTTAACTATGATAATCATGACATGAATATACTACATAGCATATATGAAATAAATAAATAAAAATAAATATATATATATATATATATATATATATACATAAATAATTTTATTATTATAATAATAATGGCCCAGGTTGACCAATAGCCTAACCCGTGACAGACCTGTCAACCAATCACGAGAGATTTTTCTTGTTTAAAAGTAGTGGTTTCATCCAATAGTGAGTGAGGAAATTCCAGCCAGGCCAGACGTTCTCTGGCCAGGACCTATTCATATTCTAATTAGATCCATTAACACCTCCGCGGGGGCTCTCCACATACGTCATGGTTCGTTTCCGACAATATGTGGCACAGACGAACGTGACGTTCGCAGCCTGTAAATTGTCGATAACTGCCGAAAATTAGGGGGATTTCCGGGCGTTTACAGGCATTTACGGGGACGGAAATCCCACTTTTCATGCAGTGTATTCCGAATGAAAACGACTGTCAGCCATCTTGAAGCTTCGCTCGGTTTTCAGCAGAAAACATTTACACCAGCGGTGTCGCTCAATGCTGCTAGCCGGCTAGGGGACATCCTCATCGGCTAGGTGGAAAGCTAACGCTAGCTGTCCACCTGTCCCATCCATCCTGCTTGCAAGTGTCTGCTCATTAAACAACAAGCTGGACTACATCCTCCTTCAACGAAAATCCCAACGTGAGTTCTGAGACTGCTGTATTTTTGTTGTTGTGGAAACATGCCTGAATAGTGTACCGGACTGTCCAGCTACCAGGCCTGCTAGCCCTCCGAGCTAGAGATGCTCTGTCGCCAGGTAAAAGAGGTGGGCTGTGTTAACACGAAGTGGTGCAGAAATGTGGTGATTTGTATCCATTTAACTGCTAACTGCTGATGGAGTTTGTGACTGTTAAATGCCGACCATTCTACATTACACACTAATTCACGGCTGTGTTTATGCTCGGTGTTTACAGCCCACCAAGCGCTAATGCTAGTATGCGTTAGCTGAACTTTACGGAGCCTATAAAGTGTGTGTACTAAATGTAGCCTGTTTCGTATATCGTTTTTATATAATGTCGTTTTTATATTAAATGTGTAACACCACTTGAGTCACGATGAAACGTGTATATGGTTGAAATGACAATAAAACACGCTTGAGTTGAGTTGAATGCCTCTGTCGGTCTGTAAAGGGTAGGCGTGGCTTGGGAGTGGACTCAAAGCAACGAAGCAGGTGCATTCTGGGATTTGGTGTTTTTCATCCATATAAGACCAAAACACATTTTCTGGCTTTTCTCAGACTAGAAGGCACCAATTTAAAAAAAAAATTCACATTTCTACTACATAAGTGACCCAATTTAAAGATATATTCAGCTTTCCAGCGGTGAAATATTCCTTTAAATTGCTCCAGTATTCAATTCATTTTTATTGATAGTGTCAAATCCCAACAGGAGTTATTTTGGGACCCTTTACAGATAGAGGAGGTCTAGACCACACAAGTCAATGCAACCAGCAGATTAAAAACACAAATATTAAAGCTGATGCTTTGACTCTGCTGAACAACAACCAACCAGAGGTTGATCTTATGGATCATCAGGTCTGATACCAGGAAAGACACATGAAGAAAGTTCATGCTGTCATTATGAAATTATTCATTCACATTCTCTGCTAGGATTAGACTGAATGTACAGACAGTGTATCTGTGTGTATGTGTGTGTGTGTGTGTGTGTGTGTGTGTGTGTGTGTGTGTGTATGTGTGTGTATGTGTGTGTGTGTGTCTTAAGTTAATGTTAGCCGTCTTTTTCTCTGTGTACCTGTCTCTCTCTCTACCTGTGTGTCTCCTACTGACTGTGATGTTTAGCTCTGTGTACCTGTCTCTCTCTCTGTCTCTCTCTCTACCTGTCTACCTCCGAGCCAGCTGATCCAGGGGGGTGGATATCTGAACACTGCTGGTTGATCAGGAGAGGTTTGTATGTAATGTAATTTTCATCAGCTTCATCAGCTTCAACGTTCACCTCTACAACCCTTTCAATAAGTTCATATAAAAGCCTCTGCTCTGTGAGAGTTTTTGACCAATCAGAGGCGTTGCTTTCAGTACTCGTCAAAACAAAGTCAGAAAAATACATATTTGACCGACTCACAATGCTGCAATATGTTTTACAGAATAATATTGGATTAAGTAGAGTTACATTGTTGCATGACTACCAAATGGCTGTAGATGATGATTACAGTTTTTGCCCATTGCTTTCACTCTAAAAACAAATGCTTAGACCAAAGCCTCAATACCTAAACTTCTTGTACCATTCCTTAAACACAGTGTAACCATACCTTAAACACAGTGTAACCATTCCTTAAACACAGTGTAACCATACCTTAAACACAGTGTAACCATACCTTAAACACAGTGTAACCATTCCTTAAACACAGTGTAACCATACCTTAAACACAGTGTAACCATACCTTAAACACAGTGTAACCATACCTTAAACACAGTGTAACCATTCCTTAAACACAGTGTAACCATAGCTTAAACACAGTGTAAACATACCTTAATCACAGTGTAACCATACCTTAAACACAGTGTAACCATTCCTTAAACACAGTGTAACCATACGTTAAACACAGTGTAACCATACCTTAATCACAGTGTAACCGTGACCTTAAACACAGTGTAACCGTACCTCCAAAACACAGTGTAACCATACCTTAAACACAGTGTAACCATACCTTAAACACAGTGTAACCATACCTTAAAACACAGTGTAACCGTGCCTTAAACACAGTGTAACTGTATCTTTTACACAGTGTAACCGTACCTTAAACACAGTGTAACCGTACCTTAATCACAGTGTAACCGTACCTTAAACAACAGTGTAGCTGCATTTTAAACATAGTGTAACCATACCTTAAACACAGTGTAACCATACCTTAAACACAGTAACGCACACCTAAACACACAGCGTATACCTTAAACAAACCTAACCGTTCCTTAAACAGCGTGAACGTACCCTTAAACACCGCGTGCGTAACGTGCATTCTTTAAACACAGTGTAACCATACCTTAAACGCGTACACTAATCATCACCCCTATTAAACAGTGCAATCAACACAGTGTAACCATACCTTAAACACAGTGTAACCATACCTTAAACACAGTGTAACCATAGCTTAAACACAGTGTAACTATACCTTAAACACAGTGTAACCATAGCTTAAACACAGTGTAACCATCTTTTTAGGCTATACAATTAACAAATTTCTTGTAGCTTTGACACTAAATGCATACAGGTAACACAAATTTAAAATGCTTGAACTTCTTTTACACACAAGCTCCACCAACACCAAAACAATGGATGTTTACAGACCAATTTGCAAATGCTTTCACACTATATGTCAGAACAGATAACATCATGTTCTAAACCTAACTTATAGGCTAAAGTCAAAGTGAACAGCTGTTCATATTGTAAATTGAAACACAAATATATCCCCTGCATTTTATACATGCATTTATTGAGAAACAGCTGATTGAAGTTATGCAAATTGATCAATCACAGCTGATTCCCTTCTAGGAAACACACTCAGGTGTTGAGGTTCTTCCAATCCCATGATCATATGTTACTGTAGTACATACAGTAAAAGAGGTCCTATTTGAATAATATACTGTAGATGAACACAGAAAATGAGAAAAATGCCTTCACGAGGGAGAGGAAGAGGAGTACCTGGACAATTCTGTCTCTGTCTCCTTTTTTTCAAGCTACTCTGAGATGGGTCATTCATTTTTGAATTGAATCTCTGCAGCAAAAGAATCAAAACGGTGGCCGGGTTGGTTCAGTGGGCAGAGCAGGTGCACATATACTTGGAGGTTTATGCGTCGACGCAGAGGTCCAGGGTTCAAATCTGACTTGGGACGATTTACTGCATGTCTCCCCCCCTCTCTCCCTCTCTCTCTCTCTCTCTCTCTCTCCCCCCTTTCTCACCTAGCTGTCCTGTCAAATAAACGCGGAAAAGCCCGTAAATATTTACTAAACCCAACAAAACTAAATGTAGAGAGAGTTCAAGAGAAACTGTAGTGCAAAACACAATCTATGATCGATACCATAATTATTGTCTATTATTACTGTATAAGGGCAGACCTGACTCACACATATAAAATGATGCAGTTTCTGTAATTCCATCTGATGTTAGTGCTTTGTATGATATGTTCTATGATTGACTAAATGTTCCTGTTGGGAGAGAACATGTGTTAGTGTTTCATGATATTGTTCTATGATTGACTAAATGTTCCTGTTGGGAGAGAACATGTGTTAGTGTTTGTATGATATTGTTCTATGATTGACTAAATGTTCCTGTTGGGAGAGAACATGTGTTAGTGTTTCATGATATTGTTCTATGATTGACTAAATGTTCCTGTTGGGAGAGAACATGTGTTAGTGTTTGTATGATATTGTTCTATGACTGACTAAATGTTCCTGTTGGGAGAGAACATGTGTTAGTGTTTGTATGATATTGTTCTATGATTGACTAAATGTTCCTGTTGGGAGAGAACATGTGTTAGTGTTTGTATGATATTGTTCTATGACTGACTAAATGTTCCTGTTGGGAGAGAACATGTGTTAGTGTTTGTATGATATTGATCTATAATCAACAACAGACCACACAAAGTGGTGAATAGAGGGGCAATACTTAACAACCTAATTGGAATTAAAACTACCACTGCAATGATAGAAAAGGATAGGAAAATTAGATGTGGATTACTAAATATCAGATCTCTGTCTTCTAAAGCAGCACTAGTAAATGAATTGATATCTGATAATCAAATTGATCTATTCTGTCTTACTGAAACATGGCTGGGCCATGAAGAATATGTTAGTTTAAATGAAGCGACTCCTCCCAGTCATATTAATACTCAAATTCCTAGAGGCTCAGGCGAGGAGGGAGTTGCGGCCATATTTGATTCAATCCTGTTAATTAATCCTAAACCCAAACTGAATTATAACTCTTTTGAAAGCCTTGTTCTTAATCTCGAACATCCAACACGGAAATCAGAACAGCCAATTATATTTGTTGTTGTCTACCGAGCTCCAGGTCCGTATTCTGAATTTTTATCTGAATTCTCAGAGTTTTTATCAAGTGTAGTCCTTAAATCAGACAAAGTACTTATTGTAGGTGATTTTAATATCCATGTGGACGTTGACAGCAATAGCCTTACTACTGCTTTCAACACATTACTGGATTCAATCGGTTTCAGTCAGACTGTGCACAAAGCAGACGCACTATTTAACCACACCCTCGACCTTGTGCTGGCATATGGTATTGAGATTGAGGATTTAATAATATTTCCGCGAAATTTGGTATTATCAGATCATTTTTTAATTACTTTTGAATTCTTGCTACCTGACCATACTAAACTAGATAAAGGCTTCTACACTAGATGCCTATCTGACAGTGCTATAGCTAAATTTAAGGATAGTATTACAACAGCATTTGACTCTATGTCGTTCCTTAGAATAAAGAAAGGACCTCTATGTTAACCTCAGTCCCTCCGGGTTGATGCATTTGTGACGATGTTGCGACTTGCCCTGGGACGACCTTGGACTCTATCGACTCCTCTCTCAAAAAGAAGATGATGAAGCGAAGGAAAACAGCTCCTTGGTATAACGAACAAACTCGCAGATTGAAACAAGTCTCAAACCTCGAGGGTAAGTGGGCTCCACCAAAGTGGAAGAATCCCGTCTGGATTGGCAAGAAAGTCTCAAAACCTATAGGAAGGCCTTAAGAAAAGCCAGATCAGACTATTACTCTTCACTAATAGAAGAAAATAAGAACAACCACAAGGGTTTTTTTCAGCACTGTAGCCAGGCTGACAGACAGTCATTAGCTCTACTGAGCCATCTATTCCTCTAGCTCTGAGTAGTGATGACTTCATGAGCTTCTTCAATGATAAAATTATAACAATTAGAGATAAAATTAATCACCTTTTGCCCTCAACTTCTAACAGTTCATCTTTAAATACAGGGACCGCTAGAACCGACGAGCTAGTCCGGACATATACTTAGACTGCTTTTTATCCTATAGACCTTCAACAATTAATGTTAAAGATATCCTCAGCTAAGCCATCTACCTGTCTCTTGGACCCCATCCCAACGAGGACTACCAAGCCAAAGCGTTACCCGTGGTAAACACTTCACTACTAGATATGATCAATATGTCCTTATTAACAGGTTATGTACCGCAGTCATTTAAAATAGCTGTGATAAAACCTCTTCTGAAAAAACCGACCCTTGGATCCTGAGGTCTTAGCAAACTATAGACCTATATCTAACCTTCCCTTTCTATCCAAGATCCTTGAGAAGGTGGTTGCTAATCAGTTATGTGATTTTCTACATAGCAACAGTCTATTTGATGATTTTCAATCTGGATTTAGAAAGAATCATAGCACAGAGACGGCACTGGTGAAAATTACTAACGACCTTCTAACAGCTGCGGACAAAGGACTTGTCTCCATTCTTGTTTTACTAGATGTTGTGCTTGCAACGACACTATTGATCATACAATCCTGTTACAGAGATTAGAACACTTAGTCGGAATTAAAGGAACTGCACTAAGATGGTTTAAGTCTTATTTCTCTGAGCGATCCCAATTTGTTAACATTAACGATAAACCCTCCAAGCACGCCAAGTTAGCCATGGCGTTCCTCAAGGCTCGGTGCTTGGACCAATTCTATTTTCCTTATATATGCTTCCTCTAGGCCATATTATTAGGAAACACTCAATTAATTATCACTGCTACGCAGACGATACCCAATTATATCTGTCAATTAAGCCAGATGAAAGTGGTCAGTTAGCAAGACTTCAAACGTGTGTTGAGGATATAAAATCCTGGATGACCCACAACTTCCTGATGTTAAAACTCAGACAAACGGAAGTTATTGTGATAGGACCAACGCAGCGCCGAACTTCGTTTTACGAAGATATAGCTACTCTGGATGGTATTGCCCTGGCCTCCAGCACTGCTGTCAGAAATTTGGGAGTTATTTTTGATCAGGATATATCCTTCAACGCCCATTTAAAACAAACCTCAAAAATAGCCTTTTTCCATCTTCGTAACATTGCCAAAATTAGGAATATCCTGTCTCAGAATGATGCTGAAAAACTAGTCCATGCATTCGTTACTTCTAGATTAGATTACTGCAATTCCTTATTATCAGGTTGCCCAAATAAGTCCCTTAAGACTCTCCGCTGATCCAGAATGCTGCAGCACGTGTTCTGACGAGAACTAAGAGAAGAGATCATATTTCTCCTGTATTAGCTTCTCTGCATTGGCTTCCTGTGAAATCTAGGATCGAATTTAAAATCCTCCTCCTGACTTACAAAGCTCTAAATGGTCAAGCACCATCATACCTAGAAGGGCTCTTAGTACCTTATTGTCCCACTAGGGCACTGCGCTCCCGGAATGCGGGGCTACCGTGGTTCCTAGAGTCTCTGGAGTAGACTGGGGGCCAGGGCCTTCAGCTATCAGGCTCCGCTTCTGTGGAACCAGCTTCCAGTCTGGGTTCGAAGGGGCAGACACCGTCGCAACATTCAAGAGTAAACTGAAAACCCTCCTCTTTGACAAAGCTTATAGTTAGGGAGTGAGGAGTTGCAGCGTCCACCGACCCGCCCACCTGCTTCTCCTCGTAGTTAGTTATGCTATTACAATTCTAGACTGCAGGGGGAGGCTGTTTCCCTTCCTATGACACACTGAGCTGCTCTCTCTTCTCTACTTGTTTTTAATACTTATATGCATCCGTTCCTTTTTTGGGTGTTTGGGTGTTTTTTTTTTGTTGTGTTTTGCTTGTGGGCTTCTTTGCCCCTTGCCCCCCGCCCACCCCGCCGCCCCCCCCCCCCCCCCCGCGGTGGGTTTTCTTTCGAGGAAGTGGTGGGGCGGTATAGGGGACAGCACTACTCAGTATGAGACACGATGTGCCCTGCTATGACACACCTCCACGATAACCTTCGACGTCACTGTGACCTTTTAATGTGACTATTACGCCACTGTTCATCACAACCCCCAACCGGCCCGTCAGACACCGCCACCAAGAGTCTGGGTCGCCGAGGTTTCTTCCTAAAAGGGAGTTTTTCCTTGCCACTGTCGCAATAGCCACTGCTAATGCTTGCTCTTGATGGAATTACTGTAATTGTTGGGGTTTTGGAAATTACAGAGTGTGGTCTAGACCTACTCTATCTGTAAAGTGTCTCGAGATAACTTTTGTTATGATTTGATACTATAAATAAAATTGAATTGAAAATTGAATTGAAATCTATGATTGACTAAATGTTCCTGTTGGGAGAGAACATGTGTTAGTGTTTGTATGATATTGATCTATGATTGACTAAATGTTCCTGTTGGGAGAGAACATGTGTTAGTGTTTGTATGATATTGTTCTATGATTGACTAAATGTTCCTGTTGGGAGAGAACATGTGTTAGTGTTTGTATGATATTGATCTATGATTGACTAAATGTTCCTGTTGGGAGAGAACATGTGATAGTGTTTGTATGATATTGATCTATGATTGACTAAATGTTCCTGTTGGGAGAGAACATGTGTTAGTGTTTGTATGATATTGTTCTATGATTGACTAAATGTTCCTGTTGGGAGAGAACATGTGTTAGTGTTTGTATGATATTGTTCTATGATTGACTAAATGTTCCTGTTGGGAGAGAACATGTGTTAGTGTTTGTATGATATTGTTCTATGATTGACTAAATGTTCCTGTTGGGAGAGAACATGTGATAGTGTTTGTATGTGATATTGTTCTATGATTGACTAAATGTTCCTGTTGGGAGAGAACAGTGTTAGTGTTTGTATGATATTGTTCTATGATTGACTAAATGTTCCTGTTGGGAGAGAACATGTGATAGTGTTTGTATGATATTGTTCTATGATTGACTAAATGTTCCTGTTGGGAGAGAACATGTGTTAGTGTTTGTATATTATTGTTCTATGATTGACTAAATGTTCCTGTTGGGAGAGGAACATGTGTTAGTGTTTGTATGATATTGTTCTATGACTGACTAAATGTTCCTGTTGGGGAGAGAACATGTGTTAGTGTTTGTATGATATTGTTCTATGATTGACTAAATGTTCCTGTTGGGAGAGAACATGTGTTAGTGTTTGTATGATATTGTCTATGATTGACTAAATGTTCCTGTTGGGGGAGAACATGTGTTAGTGGTTGTATGATATTGTTCTATGATTGACTAAATGTTCCTGTTGGGAGAGAACATGTGTTAGTGTTTGTATGATATTGTTCTATGATTGACTAAATGTTCCTGTTGGGAGAGAACATGTGTTAGTGTTTGTATGATATTGTTCTATGATTGACTAAATGTTCCTGTTGGGAGAGAACATGTGTTAGTGTTTGTATGATATTGTTCTATGATTGACTAAATGTTCCTGTTGGGAGAGAACATGTGTTAGTGTTTGTATGATATTGTTCTATGATTGACTAAATGTTCCTGTTGGGAGAGAACATGTGTTAGTGTTTGTATGATATTGTTCTATGATTGACTAAATGTTCCTGTTGGGAGAGAACATGTGTTAGTGTTTGTATGATATTGTTCTATGATTGACTAAATGTTCCTGTTGGGAGAGAACATGTGTTAGTGTTTGTATGACATTGTTCTATGATTTTGAGACATGATTGCATTGTTTTGGTAAACATAGTGTATTGTGTTAGTGTATTATTGTATTTTGAAAATTAGTTTTGGAGTTTAGTTTACAATGTGTGATTTTGAGCATGAAATTAACTGTTATGCCAATTGTGTGTTGTAGGTGTGTAGGTGCATTAAGAGTTTAGGAAAGTTGTTAAAAGTATTGAAAAAATTGTCATAGCGATCGTAAAAAAACTGTAAGCTATTGTGTTTAAGGAATGCTACAAGAAATTTAGGTTTTGAAGCTTTGATCTAAGCATTCATTTTTAGTGTGTAAGCAATGGGCAAAAACTGTAAGAGGAGGACAAAGAGAGAGAGAGGAGTCGGACGTGGAAGAGACATCGCCTGTGATGTTGACGAGGTCTTGTGGCCTGGGGCCTGTACTACGAAGCAGGATTTGGCTTTAACAAGCTAACTTAAGGCTCAACCCAGGATTTTCTGTACTACGAAGGTGGATCAGTTGTTATCAGGTTCAATCACCGTGGTAACTCATGCTGAACACCTAACCTGGTCGGGAGCAGGTTAAGTTGGAGATCAGAGATCAACCGGTGTTAAAGCTCCGCCTACTGACCAATCAATAGGTCGACTGATAACGGCGTCACCGTTCTTAAAGAAGATCAGGTGGAGCTCGGTGCAGAGAGAGAGAGAGAGAGAAAGAGGGAGAGAGAGGAGGGAGAGAGAGAGGGAGAGAGGGAGGGAGAGAGAGAGAGAGAGAGAGAGAGAGAGAGAGAGAGAGAGAGAGAGAGAGGGAGGGGAGAGAAGAGAGAGAGAGGGAGCGAGAGAGAGAGAGAGAGAGAGAGAGAGGGAGAGAGAGAGAGAGAGAGAGGGAGAGGGAGAGAGAAGAGAGAGAGAGAGAGGGAGGGAGAGAGAGAGAGAGAGAGAGAGAGAGAGAGAGAGAGAGAGATAAAAAAAAAAAAAGAGGAGAGAAAGAAAAAAAGCGCGCCATAAAGTTACATTTAGAGACCAACAACCCCATTAACATTCCCTGATGGGTATTTTTATGAAATATATATATTTTAATGGGAGGGAATTACATATCGGCTTCTTGAGCCGTGTGTCGCCAATGAGACATATCGGTTTGAATTATGTTTTTATATTTTTTATTTGCTCTCACGATCGCTTCCCACTGCCAGGGTTGCAACTGCAATAACAGGCTAAAGCAACGACTTATGGAGTTTATGGAAAGCACAAGTGTAATTATGGTCAGATCTTGGTCCTAACTGATGGAGAAGTGATATTGGAGTTGTGATTTAAACATCTACAGTGTCAGCTATTTATTTATTTTTTGCCAGCTTTCCTTCCTGTTTTAGGAAGCAGCGACTGTATTGCGCTTTCCCTGGAAAACTGAGTCTGTGTTCTTCATATTTATGTAGAATTATAGGGGAGAGCGGGGTAAGTTGTCACATGGGTAAGTTGTCACATGGGTAAGTTGTCACATGGGTAAGTTGTCACACTGCTCATAACTCCACCAATAGAAGCTCTATCTCAAAAATCAAATAGCCACTTTGTGTGACTTCTTCTTCTAAAGGCAACTTCCTGTTCACATGTGGTCAAGGTTGCTCTAATCTGAGGTTAGCACAATTTCTTATTTTTCTGCTTAAAAAGTAAAACAATTGCACTTTAAATTTTATACAATACAACTTTGTTAGGTATGAATGTTAAAAATAATTATTTTGCACAAAATAGAGGAGACAATAACGTGTCTTTTGATACTTTAGCTGAATTGCTATGTTGAGTTTACCTTGAGATTAAGCCAACATTAGCACACATGTCAGTTTGGGGAAAGTTGTCTCAATGACTTTGGGGCAAGTTGTCACATGTGGCCAGCCAGCAAAGGACGAAAACAACGCAAATAAGCAATTCTTACTGACACGCCAGTGAAGCAGCAACTAGAAATAGAAAAGAATAAGGCTCAATCTTGCAAAAGGCTGTTTGAAAAGTAAGGGAAGCAAGGGTGGGGGCGGGGGGGGGAAGTCAAAATCTAAAAGAAGCTAAAAGAAGAAAAATTATACAAGAGTCATCATCAGATGATGAATAGTGCTTCTGCCTCGTCTGTGTGGAGCCATTTTCAAACAGTCGTCCAAAAGAGACCTGGGTAAAATGTGTAAAATGCAACAAATGGGCCCATGATGCTTGCACCTTAGGCCAGGCAATTTATGTGTGCCAGAATTGTGACTCTAAAGATGAGCCTGATTAGTCAAATACAGGGCATCTGTTTAGTTCAGGTTAAACATGTTAAGTTAAGCAAGTTATCTGCAGCATTCCATTGAGTTATCATGAATCTGTGTGCAAGCCAGAGAACGTTAAGAGTTTAAAGTTCAAAGTAAAGTGGTTTTGCCACTTAATGTGTTTTGATTGAAATGTGTATTGTTTTTCCAGATTCAGGCATGATAGTTTATATTTCCAGTTCTGGAAATCAATATTCACAAATTAGTTGTGTTCTTATTTTTAGATAATCTAGTGTGACAATTTACCCGCTGTTGGGGCAAATTGTCACAAGTGTACATTCTCTATTCAACAGTCTACAACTCCATAATGAGATAAGATATGAAAATGTTATGAGTACAACATATGTTCCCAAGACTTCCTTCTTTCATTTGGTATGACATTTATACTATTATGATGTATGGTGCTCAGTAAATGTTAGACAGTGTGAAAAGTGTGACAACGTCCCGCTCTCCCCTAATTTGCTCTTTCCTATATAAAACATGCGGCTCTGGTAGATGTTTGTGATTGGTCGTGGTGCGCAAACCCCGCCTCTTTTATGTGAACGCGCGTGTCTTTAGATTGGACAAACCTGGGTTGATTGAACTAGTTGATAACCACCTTCGTGACACCGGTTATCCGGGACCGCAGTTGTTAGGGTTAAGCCTGGTTCAGACGGCAGGATAATTAGGCCGATTTTAGCCCCGATTCACCCCTCCCGACAATCTTAAGGATGCTCTGATTATGGTAAAATAATCTGATCAGATATTCCTGCCGTGTGTGGTGTGTTAAGACTGCTCTCGTCTGCTCAGAAGGACGTCGGGACCGCTCCGATCTCAAATCGGGGATATCCAACATGTTGGATTTATTTGGCCTGATTTCTCCTCATGTGTGGTGTCCCCCGGGGACAAACGAGCACGCACCCTGTGGACTGTGGCGTGTAGCCAATCAGAAAGCGAGGTGACGAAGTGGCGAGGAAAGCACCAGGAAACAAAATCAAAACAGCCGGCAGCATGGCGCACCAGAAAATTCCGGTGGACGTTGGAGATGGAGGACCAACTCACCGACCTGTGGCAACACCGTGAATGTTTGTACAACGTTTCGTGTAAAGAATATCATAACCGAAATGACAAGGAGAGGAATTGGGCAGAAATTGCTGCTGCACTTGAGATACCAGGTAATGTTTATCTACACTACCCATCGCTAGCATGACGATAACATTCGTTCATATAAATGTCTCGTGTTTGTTCATGTCAGTGGACGAAGTGAAGACGTGGGCCACAACTTTAAGAACCCAGTTCAGCAAGCTTCTGAAAACTAAACCAAGTGGGACTTTTGAAAAGCCACTAACAAGCAAACAACAATGGCTTATGAAGACACTGATGTTTCTGAGGAAGCATGTCACCCAACGTGCCACTGAAAGCAGCGTATGTAGCCTAATTGTTGACTGTTAATCAATATTTAAGTTTTATGTCTAAAAAGCCATTCATATATTTTTATATAGCTGCCTCAAACAATTAAAGATGGCCTGGCTGCAGAGAGGGACCCCTTGAGTGATCCAGATGACGACGTCTCTCTGATGTCAGACGGAAAACATCTGCTGAGAGAACATCATCTATTATCCAGAATGATGACGACCTTTCCCCTCCTGTACCTCGTACACCTACTGCGAAGAGACTAAAGTAAAGCCAATCTGCTGATGCCATTGCAATGGAAAACTTGAAAATTTTACAGCAGATGTCAACTGCTTTTACGGCTGGTAGAAGCAAACCTATTGCTGATAGTGACAGCAACTTTGGAGCACAAGTAGCTGAGGAGTTGAGGTCAATTAAAAACACTGTGGTAAAGACAAGATTAAAGAGAAAAATTATGAATAATGTATATGAGGCTGAGGAGAACGATGCACAGGCATCTAACTCATACCAGCTGCCACCTAGTATTTACCCTGTACCCTCCTCTGTACATATGCCCAACACACAACCAACCCCTCTACACACATATACAACTCCACAAGAACCACCTCACCACATGCCTCTACCCATAGGAACACAACTGCTACCGAATCAGTACCAGCTTCAAAATAATGAGACGCATAGCTACAGGAGAATGCTAGAAGACAGTGAGTGAATACAGATTTAAGGGTAGATTGGTTCTCAAGGTTTACTACAACTACCTCTGTTTTTTGTGGTTAATCAGAAAAACATGCATTTGTGTGTTTTCAAATGCATCTTCAGTTATAATTGTGTACATCCTTTATTGAGGTCTTTTGTTTTATTTACATTTAGGCCTTTTTGTTATATCAAGGCCTTAAGTTGTATTTTACCACACAAATGCTTAACCATTTCACCATAAGTGACATGAACAAATGTTTTATTGGATTGCTTATATCCTGAAGTGAATAATAAACAGTTATTTATTTTTCCAAGCAGACTGTTTTTTGTTTTCAATTTTGACCTCTACCTAATTGTTGTGAATTAACTTCCAAGATTGAATTCTGTAATGTCATAGTAATACTACAAGTAGAGAAGAGTAGAGTAGAAAAAGTAACATTATTTCATTAAAAAATGATGATGCTAAACCATTTGGTTATGCAGCCAGTTTAATTTGTTGCTCAGGGAATTTCAGGTGGCACTAAATATCAAAATATTAATGTTGAATACAAACAAAGTTGTGAATATACAATTTTGTAAACCTTAAAATATTGCAAAGTTAAGGCAGTTCAGGGTCAATTTGTTATTCATGTTCCATTTCCAGACACTTACAATTTGTAACTTATACTGAAGAAACAAGGAAAAAAATCTGTATTTGCAGAACTATAAATTTGTCAATGCAAAAAATGGAAAAATAATTACTGAATATGACATGTTTGAGCCTAAATGTAGTTGTCCTGCCAGGAAACCTTGCCTGCAGATGAAACAAAGTAGCTCTTCAGCTTGTCTCTTATTTGTTTGGCAGCCATGGAGCTGTTGCAGGGTTTTCCAGGTTGAAGAGGGAGCATGGCTCCCAGACCATCTTGTCTCCAGGTACCCTCCACAAATCTGTGGTCACCATCTTCTGAGTCAATCAGGGCTGGAGGTGCATATGTGTCAGACCGAATCCCACACAAATAATTGTGGAGACACACACAAGCTAAGGCCACCTTCTGTACCTTGTCTGGGTTGAGCATTATGGTGGTGAGGAATACTCTCCACCTGTTTGCAAGTATTCCGAATCCATTTTCCACAACTCTGCGTCCTCGAAAAAGGCTGTAGTTAAAAACTCTCTGCTGATAGTCCATCTGACGAAATGAGTATGGCTTCATGAGGTCTGTGCGCAAAGGATAAGCATCGTCGCCCAGGAACACAAAGGGTGCTTGTATGTCTGATTGTGGAAGTGGTTTTGCTGCAGGGATATTAAGAAGGCCCTGGTCCAGTGCTTTCTTGAAATCTGACTCATTAAACACTCCAGCATCTGATGCTCTTCCCTGTGCTCCCCACCACATACAGAAACTGGTACTGCGGCATCAACAAGAGCCATCATTAACACAGAAACCCCCTTGTATACCGGGAAGATACTTCCACTATGAGCTGGGGGCAAAATGTTTATATGTTTCCCATCTAGGGCTCCAAGGCAATGGGGAACTGCCACTTTTGATGAAAATCTTGTGCTATGTCCAGCCATTCCTCCTCTGTAGTTGGTGTCTGAAAAGACAGATTTATGCATCAGGGCAAAGCTCTTAAATAATTCAACTTTCAGTGAGGACCACTGTAATGAAGTGAAGTGATATCAAATATTTGTTAAATACTTTAGACTATTTAAAAATATATATATATATATATATATTATATATATTTTTTTTCAAATGTTTTATTGTTTTTATCTAAATACTTGTTTGATAAAAAAAAAAAATAGACCACAAGCATTATGTGTTTAATTTCATTTGTGTGTGTATTTAAAAAACGACAACAAACATTTCATTAGTAATGATATCTACTTTAGACATTACCTTGAGATAATCCTTAGGTAATGCTCGGTACAGGGCTTCACATGTTTCAGTGACAATCTGGGAGATGGTTGACTTTCCAACTCTAAACTGGAAGTTTAACGATGTAAAGGACTCTCCTACAAGATAAAGAAACAACATTAAGTGGCATTCACCCGATTTAGTAAAAGTAAACACAATAAACGAAACAGGCTGTTGCAAACAAACCTGTTGCCAAAAATCTTAGTGTCAACACCAGTCTCTCCTTCGCAGAAATGGACAGCCTCATGTTTGTATCCTGCTTTGTGATCAACGGGGCTACTTTATTGAGGACAAACTCAAGCTCCTCCACATTCATGTGAAGTAGCTCCTTGACCCCTTCTCTGTCAGAAACCTGTAAAATATAACAATACAAATAAAGTCGATGGAAATAACTACATCCACAACTGCAGTCCACCAGAGTACATGGAAACGAATATATGAACGTTTATTTCAACGGTAATTAATCTGTGTAGTACGTAATGACATTTCTATGAGAAAAAACAACAACTCACCTCCATATCATGATGTAGCTGAGTATAGTCCATGCTCGCGTTGTCTCCAGTTCTTTGACCATCGCCTTTTTCTTTTCTTGTCTTTTCTTTTTTCGGTTAAAAACAAACTACAAACTATCGCCACTGCATCCTCTTTGTCCGCCATGATTGTTTACTCTGAAGTCACGTTTGATCTCGAGGGATTTTGCGAGATTTCCCGTCTGACCTCGGAATGCTCGGGAGTCAAATCGGTTCGTGTGTTGATTTTGCCGTGTGCTGCGCACCACACACTGTATGACCAGAACTGTTAGACCCGTGATTTTTTATCGCCGTGTGTGGGGTCTCTCAGGATTGCAAAATCGGCCGACAATTTTAAAATCGTCCCGTGTGAACCAGGCTTTAGTGAAGCCGGATTACTGAAAGAAATCCAGGCCATGTTGATCTTGCTTCGTAGTACAGGCCTCAGATCCTCACCACACACACACACACACACACACACACACACACACACACACACACACACACATACACACACACACAAAACAAGTATATGTTGTTTTCCCAATAGCAATTTACAGTATCCAGTAATTTTTTTTTTAACTTTTGTTTTGTTGCTAAATTTGATGATTTGTGACTGAGTCTGAGAAAATGACAATAAAAATAGAAACACAAAGACTGCAGTGTTTTCTATGAAGCCCATCAGTGTATTACTGGTGATATGAAAGAGTAATTCAGATGGTGCTTGTGTGTATGGTTTTGTTGCAAGAATTTCATTTTTAGAAAGGAGTACGTTTAATGTCTAACGTTACCTGCTGTCAGGTGTAGTGGTAACTAGCTAACGGTAGGCTAACGTTACCTGCTGTCAGGTGTAGTGTTAACTAGCTAACGGTAGGCTAATGTTACCTGCTGTCAGGTGTAGTGTTAACTAGTTAACGGTAGGCTAACGTTACCTGCTGTCGAGTGTAGTGTTAACTAGCTAACGGTAGGCTAACCTTACCTGCTGTCAGGTGTAGTGTTAACTAGCTAACGGTAGGCTAACGTTACCTGCTGCCAAGTGTAGTGTTAACTAACGTCCTGTGCAGCGATGTTTCGGTTGCCTCTAACGTCCGTTTAGGAGCATCAGAGAGAAGCACAGGCATTTAAGTGGCACCGAAATCCACGTTGCTCTTCTGTCCGGTAGATAGCGGTCATTAAGGCACCGGTCGGTGCCGTAGCACCGGGTCTCGGTACCCAACCCTAGTAACAGCTAAATATTCTATCTCATGATGGAAAAGTAGAGACGATTGTAGACGAAAATGAGAGATATTTTATCTTAGTTTTTATTTTATTCAAAACATTTTTGTCTCGTCTTTTTTCGTCAACAATAATGCTGATAATTTGGTCTTAGTCAGCGTTTCTGGACATCGGCGCAGTCTCGTCATCGTCTCGTCTTAGTCATGGAAAAAAAGGTCGTTGACGAACATATTTAGTCTCGTCTCGTCTGACAAGATTAACACTAACACACACAGACACACACAAACAGACAGAAAGTTACTGGAGCGATCTCAAAGATAGTTGTTCCCATCAGTCCTAGAAACTAACCTTTAACTTTACTTATAGAGACCTGGAACATAACAACAGTGTTGTCATGCAGTGATTCATATTGTAACCACAAGAAATACAGCAAGAAAAACCCACGATACTGGTTTTATAAAATCAGCTCTTGTGCAAGTTTGAACAACTGTGGGAAAGAGTGTGTTCCCTTCTGTAGAAACAACACTTGCAAAACGCTGAAAGTGTTCTTGGCAGGAGTTCAAGGAGGAAGTTTGTCTCCCACCTCGTCACACACACACACACCTCGTCACATACTTACTCTACCAGCGTCTCCTGTAGCGTCTGTACGGGACACAGCAGGCAGAGCAGCAGCTCCCCTGCTGCTCTGTGGAATGATGGAGTATGAAGAGACAGCGGTAGACTTTCAGCCAATCAGGGGTCATTTCAGATCCTGATCTTGTCCCCTTTGTGTCAACATATCCCTAACCCTAACTAAGTGGGTTTACCCTGAGCCTTGAAAAGTAATGCCAAGGGTCCAGAAGCTGTCTGAAGCAAACACACTTCACACCAAAGTTGTCCCATCAGAGTCTTTTCCTATCGTGTCCCTTCCTCTGAATAACCTTCCTGCTGATATCAGATGAGGCCTTTAAATCTAAACTCAGAACTCATCTTTACACCTTAATGTTCAGTTAGCTGCTTATTATTGGCTGGTTACTCATCGTCCAATCACCTTTAAGAAGTCATATTCCAAAGACTTTTATCTTATTACTTACACAGTGTGTGTGTGTGTGTGTGTGTGTGTGTCTGTCTGTCTGTCTGTCTGTCTGTCTGTCTGTCTGTCTGTCTGTCTGTCTGTCTGTCTGTCTGTCTGTGTGTGTGTGTGTGTGTGTCTCCTTCAAACATCTCCAGGACTGTCTCATCTGATCTACTTCACACTTGGTTTCCAGGGTACACAATGAACTTGGGGTTTGGAATTTGGACAGCGTTGGATATTGAATAATAATAAACTGTGACTAAAACTTAAATGAACTATGACTATGTTCCGACACTGGACTTTTAGTTATTACAAATGTTGATGAAAATGTAGACTAAATATTAGAGGTGTAGAGAGATGTATGTGCTGAAATATGTGCCACTAGAAACTGAATTTGAATCATTTATATTTGAATTTGAATTGCTAAATTGGAATCATTGCATTGAAAAACTGAATCTGAATAGTATCATTTGAAATTTAATGTATTAGTTTGGAACTAAAGTCCAATAAAATTTGATCCTCACTGAAAATGCAACTCTCTATAGATCTTCACATTTAGTTCTCAAAATTCAATTTCCAGTTATGAATGAATTCAATTTAAAATTATTCTATTCAGATTCAGTTTTTCAATGCAATGATTCAAGTTTAGCAATTCAAATTCAAATATACCGTAAGTGATTCAAATTCAGTTTCTGGTGGCACATATTTCAGCCCATAAATATGCCTCTATTTGTGTTCATATCTGTGATCAATCCATTTAATTGTTTATATCCATCCATTATCTATAAAAAGGTGCCTCCATTATCATGTGGATAGGTGATGAGATTATAAAGTAGTATAACAGTAGTCTTATTACAACAGTCAGCCAAATGTTTAATATGACTTACTTCCAATTTTAGAATATTATTTTTTTTCTTGAAATTGACCTCAGATGATGACAAACCTTACATATCCTCTTCAGATTCTGTGGAAACGTTTAGCTGAACAAAGAAAACTGCTTGTAACCATATAAGGAAGTTCCTACTCTTAAACCCCCAAACAGACATGAACATGCTTGTGCGGGACACTTATAAAAGCGTCTTCTCTCCTCAGGTCAGCAACAAGCTCACCTCAAAGCTCAGGAGAGACACCTGAACCCAGCGGTAAGATACAGACTGCATGCATGTCTGTTTTTCACTCAACTGCTTACTTTTAAACACAACTAATATACTGTCATATATTGTATTTTGCATTAGATATTCAGACTATGACAGACTCTCTTACACTTTGTGCTTAAGTTAAATAATCTAAAAAAGGAACCCAATAAGCTAAAAAGTGTAAAACATTTTGACTGAACCCATTTTTATAATTTTATGTTTAACTTTCCTCTCAGTCATTCTCTGACTCTCTAGATTTCAGCAGGAACAATGGCGAACATTGGTAATACCGACAACGTACACTTGGGCTCCAACACAGGGAACGTTGGTTCTAATAATGCCTTCAACATTCAAGGTAAATCTGAGGGTGTCTATTCTTTTCTGTTAGGTTGTCATGACAGTTTCAACAAAACTCTATCTCGTGTGACTCTTACAGGAGGCGTTGGACCCAATGTTTCTGTGGGCAACACCACTGGCGTCACTGTCGGAGGAAATAATTCAGGAAACATTGGATCAGGCAACAAATTTGATATAAAAGGTGAGATATTCCTCTTATTGCTTATCCTCTTATTAAATGTAATTAAAGCGCCAGAACTGTATTAACAGTCCAGTTTATTATTTATGTTCAGATATCAGCATGGTAATGGCAAAAATCAGAGTTTCTGTTGTCAACTTTGAATTCCTTTTCTCAATTCTCATATTTTAACAGGAGGAATGGGAGCTCGTCAAAGGGTTTGCCACACTGCTACTGTTAAACCTTGTCCTAAACCAGGATCCACTGGTTCAAGGAATTGCTGCAAATGAGCAAAGGTAAGAAATGGAAGAGATTTACTATCAGATGTGAGCATATGCGTGTGATATGTTAATTCTTTACCTTTGAATGGATCATTGTAAAACAATATAATCTGGATTTTCTCATCAATATTTTTGATCTTTTTTACTCTCTTTGTGTTTTCCCTTTTAGGAAATCGGCCTCCAACTCTTCCAAAAACAATGCACCATTTGTTGAATGTTGAAATCATGATTTCAAATCAACAGAAAGAGTCAGTGATCCGATGAATGTAAAGGAAATATGAGTGAAAATAAAGTAGAGTACCTGCTCTATGAGACCATCTTTGGCTGAATATTTATCATTTCTACTGACCTTGCTCTGAGGGATATTCAGTGTTCTTATATTCTTTGTCCTTCATCCAAACATTGTCATGAATTTGCTTTCATTGTGGATTTCTCTTTGTGATATAGTTTTTGTCAGTAAACTGACTAACTAGCAGTTGGGTTTTCTAAAGACATATTCCAGTATTTAACTTAAAATGATTCACTGTGATTGCACACTGATAATCTCCCTTCAATCTGTTATGATTCTGCAAAACAGTGGCTGCACCAGCTATGACGTAGCTGCGTCATAATAACAGGGGAACATACTATTACTGCAGAGCTATATGCTGAGCTGATGAAGAATACAGAGCTTAATATGGTCAATCAATAAACGTGTGTTATATTGTAGGAAAAAAAAGTCTGCAGACAACTCTAAGCCTCCTAATAATCACTTTGGGGAATACAGGCTGACTGTGAGTGAATGACCAAATGTATATTAAGATAGATAGATAGATTTTTATTGATCCCAAAAAAATGGGAAATAACGGTGTTGCTAAAGCTAAACTGGATTAATAGCTTAAATGTGTAAGAAGTTGAAGTATAGTAAGAATAATTGGAAAAGTGGGAATGGTTTAAATTAGTATACATTTCATTATAGCACCACTAATGTAAAACAAATGTAGAATAATTAAGGTTTTCTGAAAAGCTAACGCTCAACTGAATTGTTAGCTTTAAAAGTTGAATAATGCCAAACGATGTAGAACATTGTGAGGGCTGAACTTATTTTCTAACTGAAATTATGAATAACTATAGATTTACAAATGCTGTGAGAAATATAGATTAAAATTCAGAATTATGAAAGTGTTTGAAAAATCTCAAATGCATTGCACTTTACTGCAAGTTGGAAATTGAAATGTAAAATTGTCAGTTGGAAGCTGAACTGCATTACCTTAATAAGCGAAGAGCTGAAATACATTTCTAGAAAAGCTGTAAGCTGAACTCTAATACTTTCAAAGATGGAAGCTGTAATTAATTACCTGAAAAGGTTGAAAGAAAAAATACTTTGTATTATTATGGGAAATATACACTGCATAGAACGAAAATCATTTATCTAAAGAGCTGAGAGGTGAAAGGAGGCTAAATGACTTTGCTTTGAAATACAATAATTACAAGCATATTCAGCAAACATAGTATAACATGATATTAAGACATGGGAAATGCCTAAATATGGATTGTGAGTTTATATGTGATCTGAAGTTTACTGAAACAATAAAAGTCTGAGGTCTTTAAAGTAACTTTTATATTGAGTAATAATGTCAGAGTCTGGTCATCAAACACTATGTTCTGCTGTTATAATAAACATTAACAACAGTCATGACATTATGTACATGAAAACAATGGCAGGATCTGGAACATGGAAAGGTAATGAAATCATGTTTGTTCTTTGTAAGACATTGTGAAACAGACCACTGGTCTCGTTTTAATAAATATGACGCAGACAGGTGACCTTATTACAAATGCATTGTATTTTATACATATTCATTACTGTTTTGAGTCAATAATGTTGTAGTAATGAACACCGTTGGTATGTTTCAAAAAGCAGTTGTAGTATCAGCCGTAGGGTTGGGCATCGAGAACCGATTCCTACTTGGAATCGTTTCAAAAATTAAGATTCCATCGGAATCGTTTCTTTATTGGAATCGTTTGGAGGATTTGGTTTCAAATCTGATCATGGGTTCCAAATTTAACATGCGCAAGTTTTGGTTTCCTTAGCGACCAGGTGCTTGTTGTGTTGCAGCCATGGAGCACAGTAAGCAGTGCTCTAGGGGGGCTTTATCTTACATTGAAAAAGCCCCGTCAAACTGCAACCCACCTTTGAATCAAAATAAAACTTTCCTCTTATTTGTAAAATAAGCATGTGACCCGTTTCAACTCCACCACTCAAAGAATCGGAATTGAGAATCGATAAGAACCGGAATCGAAAAGAAGAATCGGATTGGAATCAGAATCGTTAAAATCTAAACCATGCCCAACCCTACTAAGCACAAATAAACATAGAATGTGGCCTGGAATCAGAATCCTACTATCCGGTTGTTAACTTGTGACGTAACCACATTCCAAAAATACGGTTTCCGGGTCCAAAAGCCGGGTCCTCTCTAACGCTTTTGCCCGAGTTTTACCATGCCGCAGTGCTGTGTCCCGTGTATTTTAAAGAGATCGGAGTTTAAAAAAACTAGTGACATTCAACTGTCTTTTTACTGCTTTCCATGTGACGAGAAAGAGAAGAGGAAATGGCTGCAATTGATAAGGTAAGTTACAAATCTTAAACAATGAAGAAACTTTGTTCTGTGCCGCCTATTTAAGATGACACTAGCTAGCTACGGCTAGTTAGCTAACGTTAGCTTTGGCAACAGTCTATAGACAAGCCGAAGCATGAAGATGTGTGTACGTGGCAAGAAAAAACATTAGACCAGTTTGATATTATGATAATCTGCTAACGTTTCTCATTTCTATAATAATTGAGAATTGTTGGAGGGAGTCTGAGATATAAGATCAGAATCATGTTTAATGACCAGGAATGTTTACATATTTGATTCTGATCTTACATTGCTCAGTCTACATACACAGAACAAGCCTGGCCAAATCCAATCTTGAAGAAGCTGTGTGTGTCTTAGTATGCTTGGTTTCAGGTTATGGAACAAACAAACCCCCTTTTAGTAAATTACAGTATTATATTATGTAATTCAGTATTATTTGGTATTATCAAAATTTCACCTGTAGTAAGTCAGTCTGGTCACTAGGAAGGTACTACAACCTTTTGAACATGAAAAAGAACTTTAATCAAATATGTTTATGAAACAGTTACTGTAATTCACTTATTGTATGTACAGTAAGGGAGGTATTTTCAGAATTTCACCTGTAGGAATAAGTCAGTCAGGTCAATAGGAACATGTTACAACCTTTGAATAATAAAAAAAATCCCTTTGGTGAATTAATGTAATTTGATTCTAAAAATAATAAAAAGTAATATTTATTAATTTATTAATATATATTTATTTTTTTACAGACGTGAAAACTTCACTCCAAATTGCAACTCTAGGGTGTGCAGTTGGCATTTCCCCAATGGAAAAGCTGCTGGACCATCGCAATTTGACTTTCCAATTCCCCGAGCACCTCAGCCATCTCCCTAAACGGAAGAAACAAATGGTCCCTAGCAGTGGTGAGGATGAGGGAACAGATGCTGACATGGTAACTGCAGAGACCCCATGTACTTCAAAAAGTCTTGTGGCACTTGAAGTGGAGAATGACATGCTGAGGGAAGAGAATGACAAATTGAAAAAACAATTGAAGAAACAAAAGCAAACTTTTTCCTTCAGTCAAATTTCTTCCAGCCCTGAAAGAGTTCAATATTTTACTGGATTGCCTGATGCTGCCACTGTCCTGTTTTTGGAAGCACTTCTTTCTAAATTCGAGCTACAATATCATTCTGATTGGACTGTCCAAATGATGCCCCTAATTGATCAATTACTCCTGACCTTAATGAAGCTTAGACTAAATTGCGGCCACGTAGACCTTGCAACAAGGTTTAATTGTAGCACAGCCACAGTAACCAACACCTTCACCACCATCATTAGTGCCCTGTATGATATTTTGTATGTCGGTTTGCTTGAGAACAACATCCCCTCCACAGCCAAGAATCAAACATCGCTGCCAGACTGCTTCCAGCCCTTCCCTAACTGTAGGATCATCGACTGCACAGAGGTTGCAGTCTCTAACACAGAGAGGCTTGATGCACAGTGCCATTTGTACAGCCAGTACAAAGGACGAACCACACTTAAGGCTTTAATTGGTGTTGCGCCTAATGGAGTTATTACCTTTGCCAGTGACCTGTACGGTGGGAGTGCCTCAGACAAGGCAATAACAGCTGATTGTGGACTTCTCCAACATTTACATCCTGGTGATATGGTTATGGCAGACAAGGGCTTCACAATTCGTGACATTTTGCCAGAAGGAGTTTCCCTGAACATCCCGTCTTTTCTCGTCAATGGACAGTTTACGCAGGAGGAAGTGAACAATAACCGATTAATTTGGAAAGCTAGGATACATGTGAAGCGTGCAATTCAGCGACTGAAAGCGTTTCACATTTTGGACCACATTCCATACCAGTTTAAACTAAATATAAACAAGATAGTTAAAGTGTGTGTCTTACAAATTTACAAACACCCATTCTCCGTGAAATTGGATGAGTTAACTGTATTGCACATGCATGAATTTCTGCATATTTGATTACACGCTACATGTACTTACTATAGGGTTAAAAATGTTAAATAAGGTTAGGGTAGAATTAGGATTTGGTTGAGGGTTAGTTGCATGTTTTACAAGTTCTGTGTAGCATGAAGGGCTTACAAACTATAACAATAAATATGATAAATATGTAATATTTGTGATATATAATATAGATGTGATATAATAAATATGATAAATATGTAATATTTGTGATATATAATATAGATGTGCTATGATAAATATGTAATATTTGTGATATATAATATAGATGTGATATAATAATAAATATGATAAATATGTAATATGTGTGATATATAATATAGATGTGATATAATAATAAATATGCATAATAAATTATATACCTGGCTTGTGTGAAATGGCAAAGTTTCATTTATTTTCTTAAAACTGAGAGAATGTAAGGTAGGAAACAATCTTTATAAAATATAGGCTACACAGCATTTTATCTTATCTTGACTCAAGTAAAGCACTACATCAAACATTAATTTCAACATTTAGTTATGCACACAAATAGGCTACAGCAGATTAAATGTAAGAAGCAACAACAAATGTATTTACAGAAAACAAGGGGAGACACTGGTGAATGGGGGTATACATTTAACTAATATCACTTTTCCCCGTTGATTACTTACATAAAAGCTTTAGTGGGTAGATTTCTTTTCTTTTCTTAAAACTGTGAGAGAATGTAAGGTAGGAAACAATCTTTATAAAATATTTCCAGAGTGTCAATGTTCACAGCCCATGTAGGATCTTTGAGCACTGGCAGAATGACAAGGTCAAGAGGTGTCCACACAAGCAGGTGACAGCTGTTAGCTCCGGTCAGGTGCAGGTTTCCCTGGATCTGATGCCAGTAGTTGTGAGTTTGTTTTAGTGGCAGGGAACCAACCACTTCGTCGAACTCCATGAAAAAGTCCCTACTCTCCGCTGCCTGCAGGATAGTCTTGGTTCTGGCTGACCACGGACACTTGACTTCAATCACGCAGTTTCCAAACACCATCCCATCAGGAGATCCACCAAGCAGGCCGCTATCAGATAGGAACAGTCCCCTCTCTCGTATAACCATACCAGTGCGCTCAGTGTATTCCTGCTTTGCCCTTGGCTCATGCAGGATTCCCCAATCACATGCCTTGGGGGGAGGGGACAAATACCACTTAGTCTTAATAAGTGTATTCTTAGACACAGATGCCTTCATTTTAAATATTCACTTATTAACGACAACTTACTTTAGATCCTTCTTTGAGGTTGTACTGGCCAAGCAGGGTTTTGAATAAGGAAGGCGGGTAAGGGCCGGGACACATATAGCCAACGGCCGACCGTTGACAGAAAACCCCGTCGATATGATCAGTCGCGTCCCCGAGGTCCAAAAAACTGCCACAGAACACACCAAAAAGACGAGAGGAGACGAGACGTAATACATCTTTATAACAGCAGGCGGCACTAATCTGTAATGTTGCCCAAGAAATGAAAACCGGCAGCTGATTGGACGAACGCGTCACATGGGTTTGTTTTCTTCGGAAAGCCAGACTGTCATGGCGGCCGTTCAGAATCTGATCTCATATTGTACTAAAATAGTTCACTGAAACATGTTTCTGAAAACATTTTAAGAGAGAAATAGGCCATGCAGTGTCTGAATCTGTCTTCATTTCAGTTCAACAAAGGTCAGTTTAAAAGATTTTACTCAGATTTTGAGAGACTGTAGTCACGCTCATTCCGCTCGTCGTTTCCGGGTGAGTCCCGACATCCCTGCCGATGACCGAACATGTCAGGTCGGCCAAAATGAACGCCGACAGCCCCCCAGACAGACGACGGCACGGGACACAGCGAACAGATTTGAGTCACTGACCTCGCCAGACTGTCCCACGGCCGATAATCAGCCTGATGTGTCCCGGCCCTAAGATTTCCGCTTGACTGCTGCCAAGACCAAACCAAAGATACTTGCTGTTATCCTTTTCTTGCGATATGTAAGCCTGTTAAAAGAAACCAACCATGAGAGAGACCAATTTTCCTTGACAATTGGCATCACAGTTTCATGTAAAAACAATCTGACATTCTCCAGCACACTTCTACATTTTGAGCAAATTTACAGCCTTTAGCAGACAATTTGGAGCCGATCCGCAACCATTCTACAGTTGGTGAAAATCCGGGGTTAGAGTAAATGACAGCTGAATGTCATCAAGGCTAACTTAGTTATGCTGTGTTGTCTGTTTGCATGCGTTTAAGGTTCAGCATGTTAGGCTCTCAGAACCACCAGAGTATACTTTTTATTAATAAGCTTTCTTACCATAATGAGTTCTTAGCCTGGCCAACAGATGCTTCCTCAATCTGCTGCTTTTCCTGATCACTGACAGCAAGCATTGACAGCACATATAGAGCCTTATCCTCAGCTTGGACAAAACCTGGGCTAGTCACCAGCCCATCAAACTCTTGATTGGGAGAGTCTAGATTTAAAGTTAGGCACAAGTTGTGAAGTCAGTGAGGTGTCCACATACTTAGCCACATAGTGTATACAAAATATATTTGAAATGAAAGCAATGGTTTACATACATACATATGTGTAGTTTACCAAATTTATTATGAGCCTAAGTTATGTATTGTTATTTTTTAACTATATTACACAGTTTGAAACCAACCCCTGGTTCAAATTTCAAAAAATTAAATATTATTAACAATAACAAAAATTACAAAATAACTAAATTATTGTGTTGGATGAGAAAACCCTAGCTGAATTGTCATTGATTTAATGTAGTGTAATTGTGATGTTTCTGCTAATTCTAAGGGAACATGAAAGTACAAAAGAAAAAAATCTTACCTGAGGCGTCTCTGGACTCAAAATCCACCCCATACCTGTAAAACGCCCAAGCTGTAACAAGGATGCCTGAGCCCATTCTTTGTCCTCCTGGGTGAAAGGTCTTTTGATGCCAGCTAAAATAATGGTATACAACTGGTTATAATGATAAAATGAGTAATGTATTTATCTCAATTTAATAGCCTTTTATTATGATCATCATTTATTTATAGCACACAATCTAAGCTTTTAAAAAAAAAAAATCACAGTGTACATCTCAGCCTCACTGTCTTGCAACTATATTTCAATATGGTGATAAAGCTTATGATCAAGATTTTTCAGCTACAATACAACACACCGCAAGTGTATGTTAACTTAAATATGATTAATCTTATTAGCAATAGCTTTAAACCACATTACGTAGTTAAGAAAAAAATTCAAACCACGCAACATCAACCAACTTATTACAAACCTCGTGTTGTGGATGGTGTCATCTCAGACACCCTCATGGCTGCAATTTCGTCCCCCTTCGGAGCGTTGGCCTTCTTCCACACACATTCCACGTCGGTGCGGGACACATTTTTCTCAACCCAAATCAACAAAGCTGCCATATGATGGCACTTGTCTCTGCCGATTGGGCACTCGCATGTGCTGTACCTGACTGCCTGGCACTCAACGTGCACCTGTATTGAAAACAATGTAACCCTCACCCTAACACTTCTAAAACACATTGCTGTCAGTGCTGTTTACCATAACAATACTTCTGTAGCTAGCCCGGGGCTATCAGATCATACTACTAAATTGACTAGCCTAAGTTCCCTAAACCCTCTAAAACCTGGCTGTCACATATTTACTTTTTAATCTTCGTTTAGGTACATCCACAGTTATAGCAGTCCTGTACATTTTTTTCTTTTGAAATACCCCATCCAGAACATGGAATATCACCTTACGTCAACTAGCTAGCTAGCTTACAGCTAACTCACCTCAACCTCGTAAACCTTCTTTTTCATTGATGCCTGGACTCTACCCTTAATTATGCCACCTGAATGATGCGCTACACTAACCACTCTGTTGGAGTTAAAGGAGTTTAAACCCTTTTTGACCGCCAAGTGTACCTCACTAAAGAAGGACGTGATCGTAAATAAATTTACAGGTTCCGCCATTGTTATTGGATCTGGACGTGCGGAGCGCTTGGACCCGGAAGAGGCTAAACGTCACAAGTGACTCCAGACTTAACAACCGGATAAACATGGCAGCTTGATCTGCAAGACCTTACCAGTTCGGGCCCGAATACTCAAGTTCAGAGGATTCAGACGAAGAGGACCAATCATTTTCTTTTAGAAGAGGTCAGCAGGACGTTTCAGAATGGTAAGTTGAGTGTGTTTTCATCTTAGTAGGCTGTAACGCTTTAGAAAAAGTCAACTAATGTTGTGTGTGTCTTCAGTGATGTGGCTATTCGGGGCTAAGGTTGAATGGTGGCTGTGTATTTTGGCGTCTTTTGGGTTTTTAAACATTTGAAAGTCACAGAAACCACTTAGAGTGAATGATGTGTTTTCATGTTATTATCATACTGTTTATGATGTGTCTGTGTTTATGTTCCGGTGCACGGCACATAGCGTTACCTGACACGCCCACCTGCTGTTATCCCCGGCTCTCTGTGCGCCGCTGTTGCCTGGAAAAGGCAGCGGTGTCAGCAGCATGAACGTCTCCTGGGACCGCCGGTAGACGATATATTAACGACCTTATTTGTGGTTTTATAAATTGTACCAGAATTTATGAATATGAAGGAAATTACTACAGACATTAATGTTCTTACATCGGTCCTCACAATGTTGTAATGTTCAAACGTAATGTTCATATACATTCTCCAGTCAGTACTAAATATTTGAAAACTTGAAGATCAAGTATTAAAGTGAATTGTTGTTTCCAAATACATTCAATTTGTTTTCATTGAATTAAACCAATTGACGTACCTTTCCTGTTTCATGCTTCAGTTGATGTTTAATGTTACTACAGGTGCACATGTGGACATTGTGAGCAGATGCCGTCCGAGGTTAAATTTGTGCTGCGGACAGGGTTGTAACGTACAGTTATTGTCTCGGTTTATCGCCTACCGCAACTACGGAATCATTACTTAAAAGGATGAAATAAACCAAGTGTTGTCAAAGAGCACAAAGACACAGCATCACCTGGTTACCTTGCTTCCTGCTTTTTGTTAATATCGCTGTCATATGTAATTTAACGGTCTATGTAATATTTTATAAAGATCAGAAGAAGATGTGACGATTTACCTGACCCACCACAGTGTATCGTGGACCACCCAGGCCTGGAACTGTCTGTCTGAACCTTTATTCACTGCAGAAGGCACTGAATATTTGAAGGGCTGATTATGGGCCTCTGAGACTCAGAGTCATGACAAATAAGTGCTCCAACAAATAGTTTATAATATATAATATATATTATATAATTAAACCAGATAACTCTGTTTTACAACACCAAGAAGTGTGAGGGCCACAGCAGAGAAACAATTGGCAGCAGAAGCTTACAAATGTTCAATTCAATTTTATTTACAGAGACCCAACAATTCCCACCAAGAGCAAGCTTCCTTTTGACAGGCAGAAACCTCAGACAGAACCAGGCTCCTGGTGGGCGGCATCTGATGCTGTTGGGTGGAGAGAAATGATTGCATAATTAGAATAATGACATTAACTATAATACTAATGGGTGTCAGCAGGACCACCACAATCCTAATAAAGATGCTAAGTTGGTAACAGGCATTCATGGAACAGAGATGAACAGCAACCACAATAACAAGTTAAAATTAACAACTAATGCAATAATATAAATATTAATATATTTATAGCAGTGGATATAATAGTAGTGATATGAACTGTAGTAGAAATAGTGTAATAATAACAGTTGCAGCGACCGGCTCCCCTCGACAGTTTATGGAAAGGACAAGTGTAATTATGTTCAGATCTTGGTCCTGACTGATGGTGAAGTGATATTGATAAGCGTTGTGATTTTCTGTCAGCTTTCCTTCCTGTTTTAGGAAGCAGTGACTGTATTACGTTTTTCCTGTAAAATCATGTCTGTATTCTTCATATTTATGTAGAATTATAATTTCCTCTTCTTATGTAAAATATGCGGCTCTGGTAGATGTTTGTGATTGTACCTGCTCTACATGAAGTGCCCTGAGAAAATATCTGTTATTATTTGACACTATAAATAAAATAAAATTGAATTAATGTTGCAGGTTGTTGTGATAATTTACTTACAGAATGTCGGCTCAATTTTCCTTCGTTTGAGGCTGTATCCCCATTTGCTGCTTTAGGGAAGGCCAGTTTAAGGTCAGGATCTCCCAGAGCACTTGTTGACTGTGGCCGGTTGGCATTCTCATTGAAGTGGAATGCTGAGAGATAGAGTCTGCAACAACAACAATGCAAATTATGTAATGGGTGTGTATTTTATTACTCCAATACATTGTACAAAGAAATAGAAGTATACACACCGTGCTAAGCTACCTGAGCAAATGGCTTTTTTTTTTCTTTTTTTTATAATCTGGCCAGATAATATGTAGACTGTTGCTTATTTGAAATAGCAGTAATAACAAACATAAAATAGTATCATGATACATAAATACCTATCATGTAGTGCATAGGACAAGATATCTGTATACAGTCTCTAAGATCAATGTTAAATGTCTGCCCACATTATGTACTGTCTCACTGATAAGGTTCCCATATTTGTTTTCTCTTTTTTTTTCTCTTTAAACTGCAATGGTAATATATGGTCCATAGATATACAATTTGGGAATAACTATTACCAGTAATTATTCAAATGATTACTTTTGACTTATTAGCTTATAAATAAAAATGTAAACAAAATACAACATTTACAAAAATTAAATTTCACTAACCTCTGCATCTTAAGAGTGTTCTTGGATAGTTGGGTCCCAACAGATCTTTTTGGAAGGGGGTCAGTCTGGCAGTCAATACTCCGGGAGGTACTGGCCTGGGAAACTCCCTAAGAATACATTAATTTTTCATTGTAGGCATACAACAAAAAGTGTGGTAACTGTCAGAGACCAGCAGCAATAGAAAACAAGAAAAAAACTATCTACTATAGTGTAAATGACAAATAAAGGCACTTGGATGAGGCAAGTTACACTAAACAGTGGCAGTGCAAACAGTGCAGTATAAGAAGGTATTTAACAAGTTAGATGCAATACAGATATGTGTATATAATAAATAATAGGTAACTAGCTAGGTTAATCACATGTAGAGCTTATAACATATATTGCAATATACATATATAATGTAACCTCATCTGTCCGTCATGGAAGACAGCAGGGAGAAAGGAAATCAGAAGGGTTGACAAGCAGGGGATGCGTTGCACAGAATCTGTCATGTATATCAATAACGTAATCCTTTCTTTATATCGTTTATAAAAGATTATTAGTGTACTTTCTTGCCAGATTCCCTCGCCACTACTGTATATGAGATGCTGCAAATAGCGAGCCGCAGTGCGTCCTGTCTCACAGCTGGGTGGAGAAAAAAAGCTGCTGGCGCCTCACGGGGACTTCGGGCAGCTTTTGCCCCTAAAAAACGGACTTGAACCCGGCGAGAGCACCACCACTGATTCCCTTAGTACATGCGCTCCGCCATCTTGCTAAAAGATGATGTGATGCACTCAAACAATCAATCACAGACAATCTATAGTTTCCTCTTGGCCCGAGATTAACAATATTACACACAAACTAAAATAGTAGGCAACACCACTATTGTTTGCTTTGTAGCTAACGTTACCATACAGTTAACTTAGCTACAGCACTAATGTTAGTTAGTTCAGTAATGTTTGGGTTGTGTTATTATCATTGTTCTTTGGGTTGTGTTATAGTTGTTCTTTGGGTTGTGTTATAGTTGTTCTTTTGGTTGTGTTATAGTTGTTCTTTTGGTTGTGTTATAGTTGTTCTTTTGGTTGTGTTATCATTGTTCTTTGGTTTGTGTTATCATTGTTCTTTGTGTTGTGTTATTGTTCTTTGGGTTGTGTTATCATTCTTTGGGTTGTATTATTATTATTGTTCTTTGGGTTGTGTTATTGTTCTTTGGGTTGTGTTATCATTGTTCTTTAGGTTGTGTTATCGTTGTTCTTTGGGTTGTATTATTAGTATTGTTCTTTGGGTTGTGTTATTGTTCTTTGGGTTGTGTTATCATTGTTCTTTAGATTGTGTTATCGTTGTTCTTTGGGTTGTATTATTATTATTGTTCTTTGGGTTGTGTTATTGTTCTTTGGTTTGTGTTATCGTTGTTCTATGGGTTGTGTTATCGGTCACGCTGCACCTTGTCAAACATCAAACACACGTCACACGGTGGAGATGCTTGCTTGTTTATTGGACAGAATATCCCAAACTTTATCATAAAACATTATGACACTGTTTTAAGCACTAGTTGAGTTGCTGATCTGTGTTTGATTACTAATGCCTTGTTGGGACTGAGCGAAGCAACATCATGTTCGTGTGGTTAATTCCAGCTTCCAGTGGCACTGTACTGCTGCGACCCGGACTCTTGTCTTGCGCTGCAGTTTAATGTTGTTTTCATTTATGTTTTAAGAGTAATTGTCCGATTTTAAACTTTTAAAACCAAGGATTTGTGTACGTGTATAAGTCGACACAATGACGACCTTGGTAAAACTTTTATTGGCACTTTTTATTGTGGAACTCCTTCGGGCATGGCAAACATTTCCAAGAGGAAACAACCTGCTGCTGTCATACACCAGAGATGAGCTGCTGGCCCTCCGTGCTGCGGGACACCCTCCACAACCCGACCTCACTGAGGACATACGACCCTCGGCTCCGAGGAGGCGAATTCGGAGAAGAGGAAGGAGAGGCGGAATCCGGCAGCGTCTCCGAAGGAGAGGCAACAGGCTGCCGCTACCCTCCTTGATCCTCAGTAATGTGGGGTCTTTGAAAAGGAAAATGGATGAGTTACGGACCAACGCTTCAGCCTGCTACGAGTACCGTGACTCATCTATAATGGTGTTTACTGAAACATGGCTGCGTCCTGATGTTCCGGACTCACTGTGCGAGGTGGAGGGTTTCTCTCTTATTCGCTCCGACAGGAGTGAGACGTCGTGTAAAGACAGAGGAGGGGATATCTGTGTTTTTATCAATGACAAATGGTGCAGGCAATATACACTGCGCAAAATTGTTTGCAATCCCGATGTTGAATTAATGTGCTTGAGCCTAAGACCACTGTATCTGCCCAGAGAGTTTGGCAATATCATCCTCTGCAGTGTGTATGTCCCTCCCAGCGGGAACGCTGCAAGTGCAGCAGCACACATCACTGACTGTGTACACCAACAGTTAATGTGCACTCCTGAGGCCCCGATTTTTATTCTAGGGGATTCTAACCACTGTAATCTGGAACTGTCACTCCCACGGTTTTCACAGTACATCAGATGTGGTACAAGAGAGGACAGAATCCTTGATAAGTGCTATTGTAATGTGAAAAATGCCTACGTGAGCAGGGTTAAACGTTGGCTGTCGAAACTCAGATCATAACGTAGTCCATCTCATCCCCACTTACAGAACTGTTCTCAAGAGCAGTAAACCATACAGCAAGACTGTAAAGGTCTGGACTAGTGACAGCATAGAGTCCCTTAAAGGTTGCTTTTCTCAACAGAATGGATTATCTTTCATGAAGCGGACGTAGATAAAGCGGCAGAGACTGTTGCGCATTACGTACAATTCAGTGTGGACAATGTGATACCTCAGAAAGTAATAACTGTATATCCTAACAACAAGCCATAAATAACTAAGGAGGTTAAAGACTGTATTAACCGCAAGAAATTGTCATTCAAGAACCAGGACAGAGCACAACTGAAAATTGTGCAAACAGAACTTAATCACTTGCTCAGGGAAGCCAGGAGGAGACTAATTGAATTTATGGGACACGATGAAGGTAATTACTAGTATGACACCAGCTTGAAAATGCATCAGTACTTCTGATGACCTGCAAAAAGCTAATGAACTGAATGACTTCTATCTGAGATTTGAATCTCGGGACTTCTCCTCTGAATGGAAGAATGTTTTAGAGACAATTTCTGTCACAGAGCAGGACGCAAGGCTAGTGATAGAACCTCAGGAGGTCAGCATCGCTTTTTAAAAACGTATGTACTAAGAAGGCCACTGGGCCAGATGGAATATCTGCATTCCTGTTAAAGATATCTGCAGAGGAGCTCACATGCTCATCCAGAAACTGAAACACATGAACGTTACCTCTTTTCTTCTCAACTGGTATTTTTCCTTTTTAACAAACCGTACTCAACAGGTCAGAGTGAATAATGCTCTCATGGAGCCCAGGCCAATCACCACTGGCGCCCCTCAGGGCTGTGTCAGCTCTCCAGTTCTCTTTACATCGTATACTAACGACTGTAATAGACTCCACACTGACAATTATATTATTAAAGTCTCAGATGAAACAACAATCCTCGGCCTTATGCACAAAGACAAAAGCCCAGCAATGTATCATACAATGGAGGAATTTGTCCAGTGGTGCGACAACAACTATCTTGTGCTAAATGTGACCAAAACTGAGGAGATGGTGTTTGACCCAAAGGCCATAGGTGACACCAGGCCTGTAGTGATCAACAACTTACATATTACCCAGGTTAGCTCTTAAAAGTACCTTGGTGTACATATCGATAATGCACTCAGCTGGAAGGACCACGTGAACACTCTCTGTTCCAGGCTTCAACAGAGAATGCATTTTCTACGAAGACTTAGAGTGTATGGAGTCGAGCAAAACATTATGTTGCTGTTCTATCGTTCAATACCAGAGAGTACTCTAAGATATGGCATCACAACCTGGTATGGTAACCTGACAGTACAGTCCAAATCACAGATTGCCCGTCAGGTAAAGACAGCTTATGGGGCTCAAAAACCATCTGTCCCCCCAGACAATTTATGAGCAGTCAGTTATCAGACAGGCACAAAGAATAGTTTCCGATCCGACTCACATACTTCACCCAAAATTTCAGCTTTTACGCTCTGGCAGAAGATTCAGGGTTCCTAGATGCAGGCTAAACTGATATAAACGCTCATTTGTGCTTAGGTCCATTAAGCTTCTTAACACTAACATGTAGGCTGTTTGGGTTGTGTCCTATGTCGTCGTGTGACGTAGTGTACTGCATGGGCTATGTGGAAATGTGTCATTTGTGCAATATGTAGGCTATTGGGGTTGTGCAGTATGTTAGTTAGTTTGGCTCACACCACGCAGGCAGTGTGTAAGAAGATGGCGCCTGTGTTTGGCTATGCGTCGGTCACCTCTCTGCTCTCTCATACATTTCTAATCTTCCTTGTGATTTTCTTTGTGTCAACCCTATCAACTACCAGTTATGTCTCTGCAATCATACAGTAAGATCGGGCTGCGTTGCTCGGCATTAAGGCACATATGCAGGACTTTTGTATTACCCGGGACCGATTTTCTGAGTTTTTCCCTCCAAAATTGGAGTGCCACGCGTCATCGCCGGAATACCTGTTGCTTACCCGGCACCGCGGCAGGAGAAAGTCTGGAGGAGAAAGTGGCAATCCCGTGGATTTTCATCTGGGCCAAACGGATCCAGTGCTCCTGGGAGTGAGCGGTGCCTGAGGCCGGTTCCGGTCTGCGAGTCAGATCGGGACGCGGTCTGTGCGTCATCGCCTGTGTGGAGCACCTCCGACCGGATCTTCCCCACCCGGCCTGCTTGCCATCGTGCGCCCCGCCAGCGTCCCAGGCCAGCCCTTGTCACAAACGCGCTCTACCAGGATTGCACTTCTAAATGCGCGCTCCATTGCGAGCAAGGCTTTTACCCTGAACGACCATTTCACTAAGGAGAACTTGGATTTTCTGTTCATTACGGAGACGTGGCAGCGGGAGAACGAGCACTTTCATCTTAAAGAACTATGCCCCCCGGACTGCTGCGTGTTTGGTACTCCTCGGCTTGCGCGCCGTGGAGGCGGACTTGCGCTGGTTTTCCGGGATTCTTTCTGCTGCAGTTTGACGGACACCGCTTCATTCAACTCCTTCGAGCTGCAGATGTGTCAAGGTTGGGAAACTACACCCCTTTTGCTGTGTTTTAGTTTACCGACCTCCTGGTCCTGCACGTTCATTTCTTGACGAGTTCTCTGAGTTTTTAACATCTATCATTAAACTAGATCGCGTTTTAGTCCTTGGGGAATTTAATTTGCATGTTGACGATCCCTCTTGTTTGTCTGCAGCTGAACTGTTGACTATTATGGATTCTTTTAACTTTGTACAGCATGTTTCTGGCCCCACGCATGAAAAAGGCCACACGTTAGATTTGGTATTCTCTTGTGGCCTAAACATTGATAAACTGAGTGTTGAAGAATTTCAAATTAGTGACCACTGCTGTATTTCTTTTAATTTGTCGCTTACCATGATGCCTACTGTCTGTAATGTTGAAATACAAAAACGCATCATTAGTGAGACAACACCTAGTGAGTTCTCTGCCTCTTTTGACTCTCGCCCCTTTGTTGAATGTGATGATGTTGATTCACTTGTGCAAAGTTTCAACAACCATTGTCTGTCGGTTTTGGATATGGTAGCGCCTGTTAAAAAGATTTCAGGGTCACAGAAAAAGGCCCTCCCATGGATAAATGATAACATTTGTAGTTTTAGGGAGAAAATGTCAGAAGACAGAGCGTCAGTGGAAAGCCACTAAATTAGAGGTACACAGACTCCATTTAAGAGACATGATGCTGGATCTGAATGAATTGATAAAGCAGGCTCGCTCAGCTTATTTTTCTAACCTTGTGTCAGGAAATAAGAAGAATCCAAAAGTCTTGTCTGACACCATTGAAAATCTTACTGCACCTTCGGCTCCTCTTGTGCCTGTGTACACACATGAGGATTGTAACAACTTTTTGTTGTTTTTTCTGAACAAAGTACATGACATTAGGGCCAGTGTTAATTTTCCACTCATCAGTATTTGTTCTACTGAGTTTTCACCGGTGTCGTCTTGGTCGTCCTTCACTCCTGTCAGCCTACAGGATGTGAAGACCATAACAGGAATTATGAAACCGTCTTCAAGCCCCGCTGACATTGTCCCAACAACTCTATTGTTGAAAATGTTTGATATTGTCGGCCCCTGTGTGGAAAAAATAATTAACCTGTCACTTAGATCTGGCTCAGTCCCCAGCTACTTCAAACACGCTGTGGTAAACCCGATCCTTAAAAAGCCCAATCTTGACCCTTCAGAACCTAATAACTACAGGCCCATATCTAAACTTCCATTTATCTCCAAAATTTTGGAAAAAGTAATGGCATGCCAGCTGACCTCCTTTATGGAGCAGCACAACCTGTTTGATACTTTTCAGTCTGGTTTTCGAAAATTACACTCCACTGAAACAGCCCTTATCAAAGTCTCTAGTGATGTGATGATGGCATCAGACTCTGGCCGCTACACTGTACTTGTTCTTCTTGATTTGACTTCTGCTTTTGACACTGTGGATCACAGTATACTGATCAATCAGCTTCAAAATGAGATGGGACTATCAGGATCTGTACTTCAATGGTTCTCTTCCTATATTCATGGCAGAACCTTTAATGTTGCTGTAAACAATGTACAGTCTGATGTGACCAATTTGTCCTGCGGAGTGGCACAAGGGTCAGTTTTGGATCCTATTTTGTTTTTACTGTACATTTTGCCACTTGGTCAAATTATTGGTTGCTTCAAGGATGTATCATATCATTTCTATGCCGACGATGTCCAGTTGTATTGTTCTTTTAATGATGCTGAGTTCCATCATTTGTCTCTGTTCCTAGAGTGTGTGTCCTCCATCAAAGACTGGCTGGCCACTAACTACCTGCAGATAAATTCAAACAAGACTGAAACGCTGATCTTTGCTCCAGACCATAAGATCCCACTGATCAAACAGCACCTTGGCTCTCTGGGCCTCTCTGTCAAATCCAGCCTCAGAAACCTGGGGGTTGTGTTTGACCAAGCCATGTCTTTGGAGACACACTCAAAACAGCTCGTCCGAAATTGCTTTTATCATCTTAGGAACATCTGTAAAATACGCAAAATATTGTCAAAAAAGGATCTGGAAATGATAATTCACGCTTTCATATCAACAAGACTTGACTACTGCAATTCTGTTTGCAAATTGTTCAAAATTCTGCTGCTAGGCTTTTAACAGGTGCTCCTCGAAGGTCTCATATCACTCCAGTCTTGTCGGCTCTCCACTGGCTCCCTGTAAAATTCAGAATTGATTTTAAGATTTTAGTACTGACTTTCAGAGCCTTAAACGGTCAGGCCCCACAGTACATTCTGGACCTTTTGAAGCCGTATTCCTCTGGCCGGACCCTTCGGTCCGCTGGCCAGAACCTGCTTTTAGTCCCAAAGACTCGTTATAAGACTCGAGGGGACCTGTCTTTTGAGTCTGTTGCTCCCAGACTGTGGAACGCCTTGCCTCTGTCCATGCGTCTGGCAGACCCTGTTGTCTCTTTTAAAAAGGATCTGAAAACATGTTTATTTAGGAAAGCTTTTGGTTGATGGGTTTTTACTAGTGTCACTTATATACATATACGTATATACATTTTATATTGTTTGTGTTACCTATTCTTTTGTACAGCACTTTATCTGTGAAAAGCGCTTTATAAATAAATTTTACTTACTTACTTACTTACTTAGTTGTGCAATACGTAGGCTATTTGGTTGTGTGTTATGTCATTTGTCCAATACATAGTCTATTGAGGTTGTGCATTGTCAGTACACTGTGTAATTTGTGCGATACGTAGGCTATTGGGGTTGGGCAATATGTCAGTACATTGTGTAATTTGAGCAATATGTAGGCTATTGGGGTTGGGCAATATGTTAGCTGGGCAATATCGTACTGTGTGGGGGCTGTGCCACACTTATTGTGGAGAATACATCTGACATGGTTGTTCAGTGGGAAGTGCCAATGAAAGGAGTAGTTAATAAGCTTACTATATGCACATGGAAGCATGTTTGTGTTGCATGAGAGTATGTGTTGAGAGATGCTTGTTTTTTGTGTTGTCTCTCTGTATTCTGGGTTGTTTTTTCTGTATTTGGTGTTGTCTTTTCTGTATTGTGTGTTGTCTTTGTAATGCTGCACAATGGACAGAGTCCAAAACAAATTTCCATTTGCGGACAATAAAATATATCTTATCTTATCTTAATTCTATTTTCCCCTTTTACAGGGGCACAATATATGTGTATGTGTATATGTGTGTGTGTTTGTGTGTGTATATATGTGTGTGTATGTGTGTATGCGTGGGTGTATGTGTGTATGCGTGTGTGTGTGTGTGTATGTGTGTGTGCCTGTGTGTATATGTGTGAAAGTCTTATGTTTTCTCCTTAATTTCTTCAGGACATAAACACCTGTTTCCTGGGTGAAAGTCTTGTGTTTTCTCCTTAACTTCTTCAGGACATGAACACCTGTTTCCTGGGTGAAAGTCTTGTGTTTTCTCCTTAACTTCTTCAGGACATGAACACCTGTTTCCTGGGTGAAAGTCTTGTGTTTTCTCCTTAACTTCTTCAGGACATGAACACCTGTTTCCTGGGTGAAAGTCTTGTGTTTTAGGAGCCAAACATCTCCCCGACTTCCTCCCTACGAGGATCTTCATGCTCTCATACAGCAGCAGTCAATGCACTGCTGACAATAAATATGTGAAATACACACAGATTACAGTGATTTACTTTTCACAGCTATATGTACAAATGCTTCATGAGAACAGGCTGGGAGGCAAGCGACATCACTTCCTGTGTGATGATAAAAGTCTGACTTTCACTGCTTCAAAGCCTCCGATCCAGGTATTTTTGTAAGTACCGGACGCTTGGTTAATGAAGGCCTTGAGGAATGTATTTTCCTCAGCTGAGTGGATGGAAGCCAGATTCCCACCAGTGGTCTGGCAGAAGGTCTAATGGAGACAATATAATCAGTTTAAAACGTTTAGAAACAAACAAAAACATAATGACATTATGAACAGATCTCAGGTACTAATATCACACTGCAAAAAACTATATTACACTAGAAGTAAATGTAGGCTAGGTCCCGGTATTAATACTTTAACTAGCTACATGTTCTTGATGATACTGACATACTCTCAATGCAGGACATTTACTCTAACAGAGTATTTTTACAGTGTGGTATTAGTAGTTCTGCTGCAGTAAAGTATTAGAGTACATTGGTATAAAAGTGATGGTTCGGAGTAATTTACCCTAGGGTCCTTTGCACCATGACCTCGAGCCAAACACCCCCCCAGAAGCTTTTTTCACCTGGGTCTAACATTGGGCGAGTTAGCGTAGAGTGCGTTAGCGCTGATTAGCTTAAGCGGAGCTAATGGACCCATCGTTTGCTCGTAACGTGACCCCAATTAATAATGCCTGAAATGATACCAAAGGTCTACAGTAGTACAAATAGGTTATGCTCTCATAAAACGATGGATTGTAAAGTTTGTAAGTACACCAGAAGTTTATGAACACTTGCCTGCTCTCTTCAGCTCTCTGCTGCTGCTGCTGCTGCTACCTGCAGTTAGACGAGTGACGAAGTTTGTAAGTACACCAGAAGTTTATGTAAATAACACTTGCCTGCTGGCTTCTGCTCTCTGCTGTTGTTGCTGCTGTGAGACGAGTGTTTAGGGGTGTCTACAAATTACAACACCGAAAAGAGATACAACAAAAATATGTATTAATTTAATGATTAAATAAGGTAATGTCTCCAAACTTACCTCAATTATTACTTGTCTCCTGCTAGTTATACTACAGCACTTACTTTAAAAAATAAGTTAAATTAAAAAATATTTTTGTTGCATCTCTTTTCGGTGTTGTAATTTGTAGACGTCCCTAAGCACTCGTCTCACGCGCAGCAACAACAGCAGAGAGCAGAAGCCAGCAGGCGTGTTATTTACATAACCTTCGGGTGTACTTACAAACTTTACAATCCATCGTTTTATGAGAGCATAACCTATATATACTAGTGTAGACCTTTGGTATCATTTCTGGCACTATTAGTGGGTCATTTAAGAGATACAAACGTGGTCCATTAGCCCGCTGTTATTCAGCGGCTACTCACGCTAACTCATCGCATCAATGTTCGACCCAGGTGAAAAGGGTTTCTGAAATGGCTCGAGGTCATGGTGCAAAGGACCCTAGGGTAAATTACTCCGAACCATCACTTTAAGTATACATGTGTTATGATGGATGGAACTGCTGTACCTCTGCATCGATCCAGGTCATTGGCTGGATGTAGAAAACGAAACAGTGAGAGCCAAACTGAGTCCAATCAGGAGGGCAGGGAGGTTCACCCTGTATGAACAAACAAGCCAAAAACAGTCAGACTAGGCTGTAATGACAACAATTTTTGGTGCTCTGGGTCGGGACGTTTAACTGACATGCAGCACAAGAACAGGACGGTTAGATTACAAAATGTACGTATGATTGACATATCTCAGACAGAATTCATCAAGCTTCATCATGAAAGATATGCCTGAATCATGCTTCACTTTGCTGACAATGAGCAGAACTAAAGGAAACATGGTAACACTTTATAATAACCATCACTAATAAATGGTACATTTATAGTTAATTAATCTTTAGTTAATAGGTATTTTACTGTTAAAAGAAAATGAAATAATATTTACTTATTATTAGTAATGTTATAATTAATGTTATTTCATCATTAGTTTATATATACAGTATAATAAGTTTATAACTTCAGATAGATAGTTATTATTAACTACTTAGTACTGATAGATAGTTAATACTTTGTCAGTAGTTAATAATTGTTTTGTAAACATCTATAAACATTATTTGAATGGTTATTATAAAGGTGCAAATCATCCTTATAATAATAAGTTAATGATTAATAAATGGTCTATAAAGCATCAAGTAACATTTATTTATCTTTTTTTGGCGATCTATTAAAGAGATGATTATTTTATTATTTGATAATTTCTAAATAATGTTTATAGATGCTTTACTAAGTCTTTATTAACCATTAACAAGGTAATATTTTGACGATTTACAAATGATCTCTTAATCATTAACAGAAAGTTAATATAATATATAAAATGTTTTGATGTGAACAACAATAAATGTTAAAATAACATAAATGTAAGCATAACTAATAATTAGTAAACATTATTATCACTTTGTTGTTAGATAAAGGAAACATTATTTGGTAAATCAGGTTCAGTCAGATTGTCTCATTCTGCAGCTGCAGGTGTTTGCATCCACCTGGTTAAGGTACATTTTTTGGAAGCTCATTGTGCCTCATGTGAAAGTCTGTTTGCCTCCCTTAGGCCTCCTGCAGACTGGCTGCGTGGCATGAGCGTATCAGCTGCGTGGCATGTCCATTTTTATTTCGCTCCCATGTTAACAGGTTAGAGCTTGCACACTGCATGCGTGACATGCACGTCTCAGGCGTGGCTGGAGCTCATAGACTGCACGACACGCCGAAAATGTGTGCATGCTAGAAATAGGACCGACATCTATTTTTCACGCGACATGCAAGCGTGTGGGAAGTGTTTCCAGGCAACATAGAATAGGAAAAGATGTTTATATGTCATTTAAACACAAATACGTTTAATAAATGGCATGTTGATGTTTGAAAGTCTCTAGGTTTTGACATAAATGCAGATATAAATGTAATTGAAAAAAATAATAATAAATAATTATCGATTTTCAAATATTGCACCTGTCAATACAGAAGGAAATATTCTGGAGCCTATTTTGCCGTTAATACAGCCGACATTGTCTTTGCTTTATCAAATAAGTATATATTTGTGTTTATATTTATGGGAAACATACATGTGTAAAGACAAGGCTAGCAGCAGCAGCGCCACGTCAGACACGTTTCTGGTGTGCAAAGACAGAAAATGCCACGCAGCCACCACGCAGCGGACACGCAACAGAAACTACACACACACGCCACGCAGGCAGTGTGCAAGCGGCCTAAGTACATTGTTAGAAAGGGCACAACATTCCCTACATTTTAGGCCACCCTCCTAAGTGGGCTGGGCAAAGTACAGAATCTTCTCTCATCTGGGAAATTGTCTACCAGATCTACTAAGTAAAACTATATATAAATTTAAAAATGAGGTGTGGTCTGCTCAGTTAACTTAAGGTATCTTTTCTATCTCATGTTTCCTCAGTTGCCCATGCATGTGGAAATGTAAAGACTGTGACAATAATTATTGAAGAAGATCTGAACTTCTGAAACACTATAAACTTGATCATCGGCATTATGGACGGGCCGTGCTTACTCTTATACTTATGAGAATTGACCATGCACAAGCAAGACATAGAAAGCTCTACTGACTTATCTAAGCAAATCCCATCCTGCTCAACAATCCTCACAGAAAGATAGCTTTTCACAATTCTTCAAGTGCCACATTTTTAGACCTAACTATTGATTCACTTATGAGTTCTTGTTTTTGGTGCAGGCTGTGCTGGTGATTCCGTTTTGTGTTCACCATCTTAAAAACATATAAACTTCTTTCTGTATGCTCTACTTTTTAGATCAAGTCCGAGTTCATGCGAATCACAACAGTTCACTTGAAGACAAAGTTCTTGGCGCAGTTGGACAAGCACTCCACCAAACTGCTGGAGGTCATCAGGAGCAAGGGAGGAGTTGTGCAAGAGAAGACCACCAGGACCTTGCAGGTTTTAGATGAGGTATCTATGAATAAGTTGTGTATGAGTGGGATCCATGGCTGAATAGGTTTTTTGTTGTTGTAAATCTTTCATTTTAATTAATAGTAACTATTCTTACTCAGACTGTGGACATCAACATCAGAAGAGAATGCATCGTCAAATCTCAGATGATCTACCTGGGCGAACCTGTTGAGCACCTTATCAAAGAATACCAGGTAAGGGCATCTCTCTCACTTGCTCACACAGTTAACACCTAAAGACTAACATGGTCATAGTCTAGCTTTTCCTATCCATATGTAATAAATAGGGGTTTGATGAAAAAGTCAGCTCACAAGACAAGATTTTAACACTATTTATAAGAAATATTTGATGCTGAATTATGACTAAATTTTGAGCAGTAAATACTTAATTTGCTCCAGTAAATACTTAATTTGCACCAATTTATGGTGGAAATGTCTTTATTGATGTAAGGGGGAAACACAATTCATGTGGCAGATGACAATTCAAAACCTAACACTATAACATAATATAATGCAGTAAGGCTCTCAGCTTTTCTATGTTGCTTTAAGATGTTTTTATCCTGTAGATGAACTTTTGTCAATCAACTCCTGCCGGGTCAGCACACACATGCAAGCATGATTTAGTCTTGCCTCCTCTTTGTGTCTTTGGGGAAGTAACCTCTTTAAATGTTATTGTGGCACCTTTTCACCTCAATGATAAATTATTAAATTTTAATTCAGTTATAAACTCCTGGACTTTAATAGCTCCTCTAATTCAGCAGGGTTTCTGCTCATGTTCAAAACTTTCTGCACATTCAGAATCTCTCCCACATATCTGTGTTCTCTGACACCAGAATATAATGAGAATAACGTCATCATCAGTGTTGGGCATGCTACTCAGAAATTGTAATATAAGTTACTAGTTACTTATTACTCCTTAAAAAAGTAATACTATTACATTACTTATTACTCTTTACGTTACTCTTTACGTTAATTAATTACTTTCAATTCAATTTCAATTCAATTTTATTTATAGTATCAAATCATAACAAGAGTTATCTCGAGACACTTTACAGATAGAGTAGGTCTAGACCACACTCTATAATTTACAAAGCCCCAACAATTCCAACAATTCCAGTAATTCCCTCAAGAGCAAGCAGTGTGACAGTGGCGAGGAAAAACTCCCTCTCAGGAAGAAACCTGGGACAGACCCAGGCTCTTGGTAGGCGGTGTCTGACGGGCCGGTTGGGGGTGTGATGAACAGTGGCGATAGTAGTCACATTAATAATAGAACAGTGACTTCTAATGGTAGTCGTAGTAGTTCATGTCATGTCAGGGCGCTGCAGGGCGTTACAGAATGTAGCGTGGCCCAGCAGAGCATGGATGGACGTAGCAGGAAGCTGCAGGGTTCAGCAGGAAGTAGCATGACATTGCAGGGCACTGCAGAGCTCAGCAGGGAGTGCAGCAGGACCACGACGACAGCTGCAACCAGGATCTTGGTGCCAACGTTCTCCAAGGAAATACGCTGGGGGAAAAAGCATAAGGACTCCGGGGAGTAAACTCCCCAGAAGCTAGGATTAGTAACAAGCATTTCTGGGACGGGATGCACACAAATGGTAATAGAAAGGGAGAGGAGAGAGCAGCTCAGTGTGTCAAAGGAAGGAAGTCCCCCGGCAGTCTAAAACTATAACAGGTAACTAAGAGAGACAGGTCATAAGGAGAGGTAGCTTTTTCGGGCTTTGAACTCTCCCCTGCCGGATCTGGCTTTGCTGGCCTGCCTCCCTCTACTTTGTTATATATTATTAATCTAACAATTATGAAGAGAAGCAGGTGGGCCAGTTAGGTGCACTGTTAAAAAAAGTTCCGTTAAAAAACGGAAAAAGTGCTGGTAATTAATTACGTTATTGTACGGGCACTTCCGTAAACCTTAAAACGGATATTTCCGTAGATTTACCAGAGTTTTTCTGTACCATTGACGGACACTTCCGTCAAACCTAAAATGGAAAATTCCGTATTTTCCGTAAATGTTTGCGTTATTGTACGGACAATTCCGTAAACCCTATAACAGATATTTCCGTAGATTTACCTGACTTTTTCTTTACCAATTACGGACACTTCCATCAAACCTAAAATGGAATATTCCGTATTATTAAAGTACTCAATCCGTACCATTTACGGACACTTCAGTCATCCTAAAATGTTAAATTCCATACAGTTCTCTATACCATTTATCATCAATAAAGCACAAATGTAGAATCACAACAATTATTTATTTCCTTTAACAGCTGACAGTGCTTTAAAGAGATTGCACTTTTTGTGGTGAATGAATTGCAATATTTACATTACAACCATTAAAACATTCAGAACATCACCTTCACATTCAGAGCAATTTTACATACATAAACCAGCTGTTCTCTCAAAGAACTACAGCCATGTCCTTTAACAGGGAGCTGCCAAATCTAGCAACTTTTTAGGACCCACAGTCTGACAGGCATTAATAACAATTTTATTTGTTAAAGACATTGACAAAATAAGACAATAAAACTGCCAGCATTGCTGTTGCTGTCTCACCTGTCAGTGCAAAATGAGGAGCCCCCTCCAGGAGGATGCAGAAACCTACACCTCCAACTCCACATATCACACCGACAGGCAGAGCTCTGCAACCAGTGTCTGACCTTTCTACAAAAAACAAATAGAACATTAGAAGTATTACATTATACAACTTTTCTATAAAACATCAGTGCAGCAATAACAACCATGACGTTAGAAGGATGACTCTGTGCAACATGCCATAAAGAGATTTCTGCAAAAAATAAAACTTAAAACTTACACCTCCAACTCCACATTGACAGGCAAAGCTCTACTTGGAATGACAAATATCGCCCACCTTCCCTCCCCCTTAACATGGGGGATTTGAAACTGCAGCATGTGTGTTGTGGGCATTTAGTTAAAACATCTGAACTCACATAATACTGTAAAAATCAGTATTTCTATTTCTTCCCAAGCCCCATGTTTTTGGATTTGCCTGTGTGTGTGTGTGTGTGTGTGTGTGTGTGTGTGTGTGTGTGTGTACATTCAGTCCAAAAAGGTATTTTCTGAGCTTTGAGAACAGCTCAAATGGCCCACTCAGATTCCTTCTGCTTGCATTCAAATTCCTTCAGCTGAGAAACCAGCTTGCACACCTGTGGAGGAATGAAGTGCCGTTTCTTCCCCTTCTTCTCTGCCTTGGAGCCTCGCTCAGGATTGATCCCAAAGAAAACTGTGAGAAAAAAATAATAATAATAGTGAGATGCAGACAAAGTTTCCACGTGTAGTGTGGCTTTGACAGGAGTGGAGCAGTTTAATAAAATCATGCATTTGTTTTCTTCAATATGCCTCATGTGTGAACCTCTCTATCATTCTAGTTGAACACATCTGTCTAGCCCCCAATGTTGTTGTGGTGCTGGTGCCAGTGGCTAAGCTTATCTCTTCCTTTGTCTTTTCAAGACACATGCATTCACACTGCGCATATACAGAAATGTTTGCAAGGGCGAGAAGTCTGCTTATCACCAACACATGACAGCATGCATCCTCAACATGTGTGCAGGGATATTATAAAATGCACAGAACACAGAAGGGGATAGAAAACACAGTTGACATCGTCCTATCAAAAGGTGTAACAGCACATTTGAACACGGACTGTCCTGGGGATTACTCAAACATGGAGTGGAGCAACTGTGACATTCAGTGCATGTTACACATCAAAGTATTAACATTTGGGCATGAATCCAGCATGTATTATTTTTTAAATGAATATGTTTAGTCTTTGCTTCTGGTGTGGCGCCCTGGAACAACCTTTTTTTGAGGTTGGAGTCTACAGCCAAATACATTTCAGTTTGTGTGTCTTTGACATGAAAAGGTTTGACCACCACTGACATAACCTGGTCTCAGGTGCTAATGGTTTTAAAGAGATAGCTCAAACGAATTTTGTGTCAAGAAACCATTCTAAGAAAAATATGTTTTTGCTCCATTTCCCAACTAGAATCATGTTATGTTTGTTTTGTTTTTGATTGACTTGGGACACTATGTAAAGCAAAAAGAATGTTACGGCAAAGTCACATTTACAAAGTATTTCCAAACAATGAGTGCTTACCTTTGCATGAATTTGAGAGTAAAAGCCATCTCCGGTGGGTATTGGATGTTGCAGACATAAAACATGGAGAAGACGTAGCTCAAGGCCACAATGGGAGAGGTGATGTGGTCATTGACAAGTAACCCATCAAGAGCAATCTTGAATTGCTGGTCACCTTAAACACAAAAAAAGATAAAGAAAAAAAATAACAATTCTGAGCACCATGTACAAAAAAAAATAATCCTATATTTTAAGGCAAGCAAAACATTTCTTTAATAAATACGACAAAACAACAGCTTATAAAACAGCTTGCTGAGTTACAAAAAATATTTAACTACAAACCTCTGACTAGGATGCATGGGGTCACTGGGAGTTCGACTTCAGGATCTGCAGAGATCTGTTTTGGTGACAGACATGACAAATGAATTAATGTTTCCAGTGCACACAAACCTGCTGTTAAATTGACTATCTGCTAGTGTCTTCATCAGACAGAGGTAGCCATTAAGCACAGACATGAATGTAAATAGTTTATAGAGAGAGAGTTTATAGAGAATATCAGCAGCACAATTAGGGGAATCTATACTTCATACTATGATTGGTTACTTGGTTCACCACTGGATGCAAATAATTATCTTGCACACAGTTTAAAATTTACAACATCTACCTCTTTTTGTCGAAGAGTTTATAAGAGTCTTCCTTGAAGTATTTTGCAATGCCACAGATGAGCTGTATTGGACCTTCCCGTCTTCATCCCTTTGGAGTCAAGGAAGTCATTGATCCCCTTTTCTTTTTTGGAAAGTTCCTGTTCAAGGTGTTAATTTTGTACAGGTACATAAGACGAACACTCATTTTCGTTTGGCCTCCAAAAAATGCAGCTATGGAGAGAATTTTGAAAAAAACAAAATTCGAATTATTTCATTTTCATTTTTCAATTCAATTCAATTCAATTCAATTCAATTTTATTTATAGTATCAAATCATAACATAAGTTATCTCGAGACACTTTACAGATAGAGTAGGTCTAGACCACACTCTATAATTTACAAAGCCCCAACAATTCCAACAATTCCAGTAATTCCCTCAAGAGCAAGCAGTGCGACAGTGGCGAGGAAAAACTCCCTCTTGGGAAGAAACCCGCGGACAGACCCGGGCTCTTGGGGCGCGGTGTCTGACGAGCCGGTTGGGGGTGTGTGATATGAACAGTGGCGATAGTAGTCACATTAATAATGGAACAGTGACTGGATGTGAGCGGAAGCTGCAGGGTTCAGCGCGGGACGCAGCATGATATTGCAGGCGGCATCGCTGAGCTCAGCAGGGAGTGCAGCAGGACCACGGCGACAGCTGCAACCAGGATCTTGGTGCCAACGTTCTCCAAGGAAATACGCTGGGGGAAAAAACATAAGGACTCCGGGGAGTAAACTCCCCAGAAGCTAAGATTAATAACAAGCATTTCTGGGACGGGCTGCACACAAATAGTAATAGTAATAGTAACAGTAATAGAAACAGTAATAGAAAGGGAGAGGAGAGAGCAGCTCAATGTGTCAAAGGAAGGAAGTCCCCCGGCAGTCTAGGACTATAACAGCGTAACTATAACAGGTAACTAAGAGAGACAGGTCATAAAGAGAGGTAGCTTTTCGGGCTTAGAACTCTCCCCCTGCCGGATCTGGCTTGGCTGGCCTGCCTCCCTCTACTTTGTTATGTATTATTAATCTAACAATTATGAAGAGAAGCAGTTGGGCCAGTTAGGTGAACACTGCAACTCCTCACTCCCTAACTATAAGCTTTATCAAATAGGAGAGTTTTAAGTTCATTCTTGAATGAGGTGACAGTTTCTGCCCCCCGAACCCAGATCGGGAGCTGCAACCTGTTCTGTTTTGATCTCAAATGTTCTGCTTTTTTGGTTGCCACTTCCTGATTTTTGGTCTCAAATCTATTCTATTTGATTGTTCATCAAATTTATTATATTTGATTGGTTGCCAGTTTATCTTTTTTGGTCTCAACTCTATTTTTGGTTGCAAATCTTTCTTTGATTGATTAATAAAGACAAAATTCTCTCCATATGGAGCAGCACAGCACAATCGTAATAATAACAGTAACAACACACCTGTGCCAGTTTGTTTTGTACAGAGAAGCCAAGAAGTTTAGATGCATGATCAAACATGTGAGGAACTTCAAACAGGAACGGCCACTCGTCCTTTACAACGCCAATAGGGGTATCAGCATCGTTGAGGATTTCACGCTGAATGGGATATGTTTCAGTCATCAATTTTCGAACAGATGACTCCTAAAGATATGAGGCAGTTAGTCAAACAGTCGAACAGTTAGTCAAACTAACCAATTAAAATAATAAAACAGGGTATCAATTTCAATAGACTATGGGCGTAGTGATGTCAGACGATCTACAATTTCACAATGTGTCCTACAATTTCACGTGTCCTTACAACACAAGAAAATAATGGATGATTGCAGACCCACCTGAAGATCCCGGGTTTGAAAGGCACGTTTCAAGTCATCTCGTTTAGACAGCAGGTCTTCTCTACACACAGTCCCCTCAATGATTGGATCCCACGCCACACATCCATAAAGATCTGAATTCCTGGGCCTTTTCTTTGTTGAATTTTCACCCCTTGCTCGCCTCCTCATTGAGCTTTGTGGCCTCTTCATATTTTCAATTCTGTGTTGCAGCTGACGAAAGACAGTTTCAGAACCATCTTTTGCAAAAGGTTTGTTTCCAAACGGCTCTGTCAGCTTGAAGGAGGCAGGATATTGTCCTACAATCATACTGCGAGTTCCCTCAGCTTTTGTCTACCAGGTCTTCCTGGGTGTTTGTGGAGGTAATCTTCAGCGACGATCCGAACCATCTCTCGTCTGTCTTTCCCCATTATGTACTTCTTTTCACGCAAGTCATCCATGACTTTTGAGGGAAATTTGTGCCATGGAACAGAATATGTGTCTTGGGATGGGGAGTCGGCTGTCTCAGGTGGTGTTGAGGGCAGCTGTAACCTCTGTGGCTCAGGTGTTGATGAGGGGTGTTGAACGAGAGTATGTGAAAATCCAAAAAACAATTAAAAACTATATTCCTGCTTTTTGAAATATTTTGCCTTTTGAAATGTATTCGTATTTATCCAAAAGACAGCTAAAACTATACTTCTGCTTTTGAAAGGTGTCAGCTCAAGAACAGTGGAGACTGTACTTCTGCTTTTGACATGAGTTAACCCAAAAACAGCTGAAATATATTTTTGCTCTTGAAACTATAATGCTGCCTTTAATTTTGGTTTATGAATGCTAATGTGCCTTTAGAAATATATGTTTTGTGTTACTGATATTACTATAAAACATGCTTAGAAACATTTTAGTGTGAGTTACTGTGTAAAGCTGCCTATTTGACCCTGCAGTCGGAAAGAGAAAGTGTCTGCAAGAGGCGCTCAGATGCACAAGTAGCTTTGTGCAACTGTCCATCTGAACCTGCATAGCTGGAAAGAGGAAGTGCTGTTGGGGCCCTGTATACAGGCACTTGAGGGTTTGGCCCTTTGATGCATACAAGAAGTGAAAAAGGTTACTGCTCTAACCTATTGATCAATGCAGTTGAAGTGAGCAGTTAGATTCTATGTTAGATAGCAACATGCATATGTATAAAGGAAATATCGCCGCATATGAGATGTTTCTACATATATCCAACCTGATTCTTGCTTTAAGACTGTATTACTATGTAAGGTCATATAAAGTGGTTGATCACCCCCAAGCTGCATCTATGAAGGGAGGGGGATGAATTGTGTATAACAAGAGAGCCTTTGCAAGTCAAAGGGCCTTCTTTTTTTTGGGCAGCACCAGACTCCTAGTGCTCTCGCACAGGGGTTCAGGTACCTCCCTGGATGGCCAGGAAAAGGGCCCAGAGGCACCTCCCTGGGGACCAAGAAAAAAAAAAAGAAAAAAGGCTCGCCCGCCCCCCGATCCCTTGGGTTCGTTTTTGTTTTGACCAAGATTCTGTCTTAGAGTAATTTTTGAGTGACTGACCTCTGTTCATCTTTCATTTATTTTGGTTTCCTTGTTAACATTTTGCTTTTTATAAAAAAATAATAAAACCACCTGTGTTCGTTTTTGAGCAAAGTGACCCAAAAGGCCTTGTGAGTCTTTTTTCTGCTCTTTTAGAAGACTCTTTCCTTTTTTTCCTTTTTCTTCCTTTTGCCATTTGCCTGAGTGAGCGGGGGACCCCCTCCAAAGGAGAAGTGGTGGCCTCCTCTTTAGCTCGTAGCGGTTTGCAGCCACCCGGGGACCGACCTGACAAGCAGACCTCTGATCCTCCAGCCGAGCGGAAACCTCTGTGACCGAGGGCAGAAGTGGCTGCTTGAGTGTGAGTAATCAATTGTAATTGTTTGGTTGTAAAGATCTTCTGTGTGCTGTGTATCTCACAATAACGGGGGACATCTAGGTTGTCAATCGAAAGCCTCCTTGTCTCATCGGTTTCCACTGTAGCGGCGAACCCGGCAAAGCGGGGGTGTGTGTGCCTCCTAAAAATAATCTAAAAATTATAGGAAAGTATTTCAACTAATTCTTCTTGAACCTGTTTATAATTTTGAACATAATATTTATAAATACAGGGTGTGCGCGTCTTCTCTTTTAGAAATAATCTAAGAACCATAGAGAAGTATTTCAATGAATTCCTTTAAACCTATTAATAGTTATAATACAATATTTATAATATTTGAACCTATAATATTTTAGTACCTACAGTATTAAATATAGGGAAGTATCTGAAACAACTCCTCTAATATAGGCTTAACCATCCGCCGCTGACAGTATCTGTAACGGCGTAATGCGAGAAGAGGGCTTAGAGGGTGCATAAGCGATCGGGGGGAGAGGGGGGTTGGCTTTAAAAAGAAAAGCCGATACTATGCCTCGATAACTGTCACATCGTTCCACATGGCGCCCATAACGTGGGTAAATGCGTTAAAAACTGTGATGCTACGTTATAAAAACATAACTAGTACAGGGAGCAACAGATTAACCATTTAAAACCCCACCCACAGTGCTTAAGGACAGTAACGTAAAGCTATAAACATAGTTAGAAGAGTCAAAGCTGATTAAGACACTGATTTTTATTCGCAGTGCGCTAAGAGCTCTTCAGAGGAAGAGGGGACGGAAAGAGCCCTAGGTGATCCTCACTTAAACCTAGCTTCAGGGCTTTCCTATAGCATGGTTAAAACTGGCAACGGTTCAATAAAATATTTCCATGGAGATATTGAAAAATGTTGTCCATTTCCTGGACACAATGAGAATGACCTCGTGGTTTAATCCAGCAAATCGGTCGCGTGGCGAACCGACAAGGAGGGGTAGCAGAGGCGTTAAAACGGAGGTTCCCCCAAAACATGTGACTGGGAACCCTCTGAACTATTACCGGACGGGACAGTAGTTCAACAAACAATTAGGGATAGTGGAAGTTATGGTGAAATAATCCACTGTTTCTACAGTGATATAAAATAGCCCAGATAGGCTAACATCTGCGTTCTATGATGAAAACGATGAAAAATACTTGTATAGAATAATGCAGGAAGGAGCATTGGCAGCAAAACACACAGGAAGGGTAATAACCTTATTCGGGGATGGGAGCTTCCAATACTCACAAAAAGATTGTGTGCGCGCACTAATTAGACTGCTACAGAACCAAAAAAAAATGTTGTGAGTGGGTGATATGTTGTCCAGAAGCGGTCATGGAGGAAATAGAGAAGGCTCTGGTCTGCCCCGAGCGCTTATACCCGGACCTGTTTCTACGGCCAGCTAAACACCTACACACCCTTTGTGCAGATGTAGCAGTGCATATACCAACTAAAACCGTAATGATTGGTATGTCAGCCGTTAGTAGAAGGACCAAGAGATACCTCTAGAAGCACAAAATAGCAAACAAGCAGAAAAAAACCACCCAGCAACCCCTGGGAATGTGCCAAGTTCCTTTTAGGACTATTGACTGCAGAACGCCAGGGGCAATGCAGACCAGATATGCAGACTCGCATACAGGCATCCAAAATACAGTGGTGCTAAAAGATTGGAAATATCCTGTACATATTACCCAATTGCAGCTTAAAAGAGACACACACCCAAGATGGCAACGGTAGACCCTAGATACCATTATCTGCTGTCAAACGACCATAGAGGAGGCCCATGGGGAGGACATGACGATGCTGACTGGGGTATACTTCTATATTCCTTATCCGGCTCATTTGTTTAGTATTATCTGTAGGGATGTCGCCGGGTAAAAACCGGGCGTAGAATGTTTTGATATGGATTTTAGTTTGTGGTCTTGAAATTATGACATTTGTTACGGTGTGTGTGTGAACCCAGAATTGAAACAGCTGTAGGATACGCTATTGTAGTAGCTACTCCGGTCAAGCTGCCTGGCTGGGCAGCAGCGGCCTGGACAGGATATGCCTTGATTGTTTTAGCCAAAGTGGCAGAAATTTTCTATCCTGCCTTTAGTTATGCCTACATGACTGTTATCTTGGTCGGAATCTGCCGGTTATTTTATAGGGGTTCTGGTTGTGATCAAACATTGCAAAACTAGGAGAATTGTAGGGGAAATATTTGTTAAAATACTTGCTGTTTTTTTTGCCCAAGAATTGTTAGGCTTATTTTTGCGGGATACAAAGCGGTGCTACGGTAATGGCTATGGCCGTCTGTCAATGGGCGGTTTGGAGCGGACCCAAACATTTGCATAGCCTGGTAGACATCCGGAGTAGACCCACCCACACCTAGGAAGGGTTTGGTGTATCTCTAGCCGTAGCTGTGGTGCAGGGGTTAGCAGGGAGATGGCAGTACGATGCAAAATTATGTCATTAGAGTAGATAGAGTTAAGGCCACTCTCCCCCCGGACTCCAGCTTGATCTAGGAACTGGGGGTTGAATGAGTGTCTTAATCCTTGTTTCTTTTTAATTTTTTAATTTTTAAATCTTTAATTTTATATTAATCTTTCTATTTTTTTATTTCTGTGTGTTTTGCAACCGAACTGGTAAAAAAAAAAAAAAAATGACCGGTTACGGGGAATTTTTCAAGTAAACCTTTATTTTAATCTAGGGCGGAGTATCAGTGAGCGGTGACAGTGGAACTGATGCCGTCCTGACACTCTGTCCCATCGAAGACTTGAGCCTCGGCAGAGGGAGGGACGAACCAGAGAGTTGCAGTTCCAGAGAGCCCAGTCTCGAGTGGTCTTCAGGGCATGACATCCTGAGCCTCAAATCCAGCAGTGGAGGAGGAGGGACTTGCAGCCCAGGAACCGGAGGAGAGTCTTTCGGGAGGTTGGGGAGTGAGGACTTCCCCGTTCGGCGAGGGCATATCCTGGTGGCCAGCCCCGTGGTGAGTGTGATCGGGGGAGAGGCTGATGCAGGGGATGTTGCAGATTGGATCGGAGCTGAATACTTTGAGCTCAGGGAGTCGATCCGTAATCCCAGTTTTGGAGAAGAGGAAGAGATGTGGGCTTGCATGAGCAGGAAGCAGAAAAAAGGGAGGAAAAAGAGGATGAAGCGTGTTGGGGCACCTGGATTACTTCTGAGAGCCGGGCTTGTTGGTACCGGCCGGGAGTCCGCTCGGACACTGGCTAGGGGCGCTCAACCAACTGTTGACCCGGTAGCAGGTGTGTCAGTCATGGCTCATGATCCCCCGCGCTGTTCCTTGCCCACTTTTTTAATGCCGACTGTCTCTGAGCCTCCCCCCCGGCCTGCCTCTCCTGTGAGTCCACCACTGCATGCTGCTACTGGTGACCTGCCAATGCCGACTGTTTCCGAGTCTCCTCCCCGGCCTGCCTCTCCTGTGAGTCCACCACTGCATGCTGCTACTGGTGACCTGCCAATGCCGACTGTTTCCGAGTCTCCTCCCCGGCCTGCTTCTCCTGGGAGTCCACCACTGCATGCTGCTACAGGTGACCTGGTGCCGCCGATTGCTGCTGAAATGATGGATGCTGCAAACCTGGTGCTGCCGACTGATGCTGAGGTGACGTCTTCTTGTGCTGAGGATCCTGGGGCCAGCGTGGTGGCCAATCCGAGCAACAAAAAGAGGAAGAGTGAACATGGCCATGTTCGCTTTGCGATCCCGGACGGGGTGACCAGAGGTACTCAGACTGATCCTGTCTTGATCTCTGCTTACCCCGGGGCCCATGATTCAAATGGGCCCTTTTTTAAGATTTTTCGGTGTAGGTTGATATATGGACGGTTGAAGAGAACGAAGATTCACCCTCAATCCACTGGAAACCCGGGCGTGTGGAAACTGTTCACACATATCAGGCCTGGGTGTTTTCGAGACTCATGGTTGGTGGCCCCGAGCCAGGAAAACAGAATGTCCTATGTTGTAGGGGCCACGCTCCTGAGATCTGTGGAAGCTGCTTCTTTTGATAACGACGCTGGCTATATCCCTGTGCGGAAGGACTGGTATATATCTCCCGGGACCAACAAGCAGTTCCTGGTGTTATCAGACTATGGTGGGAACATACTGGTGATTATCCTGGATAGAAGCACGCTCTGAACATTGCATTTTGTGTTTTTGTATTTTCATGGGAGGGTGTTGAACGAGAGTATGTGAAAATCCAAAAAACAATTAAAAACTATATTCCTGCTTTTTGAAATATTTTGCCTTTTGAAATGTATTCGTATTTATCCAAAAGACAGCTAAAACTATACTTCTGCTTTTGAAAGGTGTCAGCTCAAGAACAGTGGAGACTGTACTTCTGCTTTTGACATGAGTTAACCCAAAAACAGCTAAAATATATTTTTGCTCTTGAAAGTATAATACTGCCTTTAATTTTGGTTTATGAGTGCTAATGTGCCTTTAGAAATATATGTTTTGTGTTACTGATATTACTATAAACATGCTTAGAAACATTTTAGTGTGAGTTACTGTGTAAAGCTGCCTATTTGACCCTGCAGTCGGAAAGAGGAAGTGTCTGCAAGAGGCCTCAGATGCACAAGTAGCTTTGTGCAACTGTCTATCTGAACCTGCATAGCTGGAAAGAGGAAGTGCTGTTGGGGCCCTGTATACAGGCACTTGAGGGGTTAGGCTCTTGATGCATACAAGAGGTGAAAAAGGTTACTGCTCTGACCTATTGATCAATGCAGTTGAAGTGAGCAGTTAGATTGTATGTTAGATAGCAACATGCATATGTATAAAGGAAATATCGTCATATGAGATGTTTCTACATATATCCAACCTGATTCTTGCTTTAAGACTGTATTACCATGTAAGGTCATATAAAGTGGTTGATCACCCCCAAGCTGCATCTATGAAGGGAGGGGGATGAATTGTGTATAAAAAGAGAAGCTTTGCAAGTCAAAGGGCCTCTTTTTTTGGACAGCACCAGACTCCTAGTGCTCTCAGCACAGGGGTTCAGTACCTCCCTGGATGGCCAGGAAAAGGGCCCAGAGGCACCTCCCTGGGGGACCAAGAAAAAAAAGGAGCTTGCCCGCGCTCGCTCGATCCCTTGGGTTCGTTTTCTGTTTTTGACCAAGATTCTGTCTTAGAGTAATTTTTGAGTGACTGAACTCTGTTCATCTTTCATTTATTTTGTTTGCTTGTTAACTTTTTGCTTTTTTATAAAAAAATAATAAAACCACCTGTGTTCGTCTTGAGCAAGGTGACCCAAAAGGCCTTGTGAGTCTTTTTCTGCTCTTTTAGAAGACTCTTTCCTTTTTTTTCCTTTTTTCTTCCTTTTTGCCATTTGCCTGAGTGAGCGGGGACCCCCTCCAAAGGAGAAGTGGTGGCCTCCTCTTTAGCCGTGCGGTTTGCAGCCACCCCGGGGACCGACCTGACAAGCAGACTTCTGATCCTCCAGCCGAGCGGAAACCTCTGTGACCGAGGCAGAAGTGGCTGTTCGAGTGTGAGTAATCAATTGTAATTGTTTGGTTGTAAAGATCTTCTGTGTGCTGTGTATCTCACATACGGGGGACATCTAGGTTGTCAATCGAAAGCCTCTTGTCTCGTCATCGGGTTTCCACTGTAGCGAGAACCTGCGAGTGCGGGGGTGTGTGTGTCTCTCTAAAAATAATCTAAAAATCATAGGAAAGTAGTTCAACTAATTCTTCTTGAACCTGTTTATAATTTTGAACATAATATTTATAAATACAGGGTCTTTAGAAATAATCTAAGAACCATAGAGAAGTATTTCCATTAATTCCTTTAAACCTATTAATAGTTATAATACAATATTTATAATATTTGAACCTATAATATTTTAATACCTACAGTATTAAATATAGGGAAGTATCTGAAACAACTCCTCTAATATAGGCTTAAACATCCGCCCCACTGACAGTATCTGTAACGGCTGTACGGCAGAAGAGGGCTTAGAGGGCGAGGGTTATCGGGGGGGAGAGGGGGGGTTGGCTTTAAAAGAAAAAGCGATACCATGCCTCGATAACTGTCACATCGTTCCACAGGGGCCAGGCCTGGTGAACTGCGGTGGAGCTTGTGAATCTATGGATGACATGACACACATCTCCATAAATTAAACACATCACGATTGTTACGAATCAATTAATACATTGTTCCTCAATGTCCAGTTTGGGTCCACCAGGAATACAAATGGACCTAATTACGAAAACCAATTATAGGGTAGTTATTGCCATGTACAGCTGATGGCAACCTTTTTTTTGAATAAACCTTTTTAGTCTCAGAAAACTTGCATTAAAACAGAGGGGCAAAAACTCACCTGCTTCCAATGCTTTGACAGCTCTGACAAATCTTTTGCACTGAATGAATGGCAGAGTGTCTTTAATGTCCTCCGGGTCCACAAGGCTCAGGTCATCTACAGAGAGAACTCCTAATTCCTCCAGTTTAGCCATTAGTGTATCCATCTGATCGCTACTGAGCGATGGCATTGCTTTCTTGACATAGATTTTCACAAGTTCCATGTTGGTGTGTGTTTAAGAGGAATGAGCCACCTAGTACCTCTCTGGTAAGAATAAAGTGGATGATAATCATCAATTTTGTTCAAATCATGGCAACTGAACAGGTCAAAGCATTTTCATCAATTTCATAGAGTCCAAGCTCAGGTACCCAGCTGGCAGTTTTCCCCCGAAGCAAAAGTAGGACAGTAGTTTCATTTTTTACAAAAATGCTTGCTATTTGTCCTAACTGCAGTTGGCCTTTGGCATAGCTCAGTAAGACCAGCATTCCATTTGCATATGTAGTCTACATTGCAACCTCACTCTCTGTGACAACTGAGTTACTTGAGTTCAAATCAAATTCTTCAACCACTGTCTTTATGTCCTGGTCATAGAGCTCTGGATAGAACCGTGTAGAGTCTGAGACATGAACCTGGGGACTAAACAAGGTACCACAAGACTGATAAGCCTGGAAGCAACTGGTGCGGTCACGTCAGAGACTTGGTTACATTTATGAAGTTCTTACTTGCCCTAATGCACCTTTTAAAATAAGAATGTTTTGATTCAAAGCGCATTGTCCAAGTATATATGAGTGGGCCAAATTGTAAAGTCAGGTGTGCATAGTGAAGCAGATAGTGGTGTTTCGGTCTAAGTTGAACTCTTGGAAATAACTCTCGCCTCAATTCCACATACAGTTCAATCAGTCCCTTCATGAAAGCAATCTGCGACTCTGAGAGCCGAGGTGCACAGACAAATTCAACAAGCTGCCTCAGAAGTAGTACCAATCCCCATACTTCATTATCAGCATCTTCAATTGCGTCATGCACCAACACAGGCAAGAATCTCAAAAGCCACCTGTTTTGGGCTGCATGCCCTCCAAGCCTTGCTCCTGTAGTGGGAATAGTGTTTAGCTTGTCGCTGCTTTCACCAAGTAATGATTTGATTTGATTTCATTAAGAACCTCATAACTGAACCACTTTTGTGTTCTGATTAAGAACTGCAAAAACAATGCCAAATCATAATCTACTACCCCCTCAAACAGATCATGACCTAAACAAGCTGGTAAGCCTGGCTGACACACATGAAAGTTGGACAGTTTGTTGAAAACACTGTCACATTTCACACGGTATTAGTGTATGTCATCGTTACTTTCCAGAAACCGCACAGTCTCATTATGATCAGCTGGATTTCTATGAGTGAAAACTGTGAGAGGGTTCGACTGAAATTCACTTTTTGTTGCCAAACAGTATCTGCAGAAATATTGAGCTGTGCTGACATTTTCTGTAAAGCCACCAATCATGTGGGAGCCCAGATTATCTCCCATTATGCACGCAACAGTGCCTTTATATATCTTTCCATTGAAAGATATGCCCCTTTCCTCCAGCTCACACAAGTCTGACACTAGCTTATTGAAAATCTTATCCATTCCAAAGTATTTGCAATCTTTCTCTACACAGAGTAATGCCAACTGTATCTGATCAACAGTTGATCGTTGGTGTGGATGAAAATTTCCAAGTGTGAAGTAGACAGCCAATACTTTATTCTTTGTCTTGGCAGATCCGAGTGGATTAGCCACCTCAGAAGCATCCTGAAAGAGCATTACCTTTAAACTGTCTGGGTCTGAGGAAAACATGGCATTGGATTTGATGGCCCACCCATCAATGACATCACAGAGTACATCATCTTCAGAATTTGAACTAGGACTGTGCTGATCTAAACCTTGCTGTTTCAGAATTACTTTGAGGGTTTCCAGTATTGGGATGTAATGATAGTGCCTCTTCTGGCCACTGCGATTGCGTCCAAGAAAGACTTCAACAGGTTCAACATAGTCATAGTGTGACTTGTAATATTTCAGCCTCTTGTGTTGCGTAGTTAAATGACCCTTTTCATGTAATGCCTTGTGCATAGGGCTCTGCTCGTATACACTATTCCCAAGAGATGTTACCGAAGAGGGCATGAGGGTTAAATTAGCGGCTATTTACCTGGATTGCATTTGAATTACAATTGTTCTACTCAAGCACTTATACTTCGCTTCCCTTACAGTGATTGGCTCGCTGATCTTACAGTTGTTAAAACGCTGTTAGCTACTTTAGCTTAGCCATTAGCAATGGCTAATTCCTCTCCCTCTCCTGCTCTCTCTTGCTCTGTGTGTCAAATGTTTAGCTATTCCTCCTTTAGTGATAACGATACATGTAATAAATGTAGTATATTCGCTGCTCTGGAGGCAAGGCTTAGTAAGTTTGAGGCACGGCTCCGCACCATGGAATCAGAATCGTATGCTTCCGTAGCTAGCCAGCGCCATGTAGCCAAATGAAATGCTGACATTACAGAATGCATGGTTTTATACTGTAAAGGCAGTGAGATCAAAACATGTGGTTATAATGGAAGTCAATGGGGCCATTTTTGCCTCGAAGGTGTCCAAAGGGAGTATCTGGAACTACATAAAAAATACTAATGCAATCAAATCAGTTTTGTTACTTATCTTTGACATATCCAAGCCTCTAATCACCACCAAAGCCCCATTCCCCTATGATTTATTTTATGGAAAATAATTAATGTTTTGTTGGGTTTTTCATAAATAATTGTTACTTCAAAGATTTAAAACTGGCATTTAAAGGGTTAAAATCCAGAAAATGATTAAATGCTTGGTAGTTTTGAGCAATTTAGAAGATGTTTAAGTGATTTATGAAAAAAAAGCAGAAACAAATATTGATATATGATGATTTAATTACAGTTTTTTGGACATGTACATTTTTGCCTCGAAGGTGTATCTGGAACTATGTAAAAAATACTAATGCAATCAAATTAATTTTGTTGCATATCTTTGACATATCCAAGCCTCTAATCACCACCAAAGTCCCATCTACATATTATTCATTATATGGAAAAAAAAATCATTTTTTGTGTTTTTTGTAATAAAAAATGAAATGCTTCAAATACATAAACTGGCATTTAAAGGGTTAAAATCCTGAAAATGATTGAATGTTTGGTGGTTTTGATTAGGTTAGAAGTTGTTTAAGTGATTTATGAAAAAAAAGCAGAAAAAAATATTGATATATGATGATTTAATAACAGTTTTTGTGTGCGTGGACATTTTTGCCTCGAAGGTGTTGAGAGTACGTTTTTTTAAGGAGGGCATGAGGGTTAAACAATAAAGCAGTGTTGAGTAAGTTTTTGCTGGAGCAGCAAACTAGCGTTTGAAACACGGGAACACTGGACGTGACATCACCGGAAGTGACAATACGCTTACCGTATACGTCAGCACGTCAGTCACCTTTCATAACAGATTTACTTTACTTTTACTACGTTTTAAGAGTTCTTAGATACACACAATTTGTTGCTTATGAGACAATTAAGCTCAGGAATGGCTTGTTTGCACTCAAAAAAATCTTCAGACTAAAAATAAATCCTCTGCTTATTTATTTTTATTTTCTATGCATTTTCCCCTACAAAATCACCCCAATAATTTAAGGATGCTAAATTATTTTCAAATAAGCAATTTAACTCCTGTTCCTGTATTTTTTTCATATCGCAATATATATCGCAGAATAGAAAAATATTGCATGTCAGTTTTTCCCAATATTGTGCAGCCCTAGATCACTTCTGATCAGGCATAAATCTCACCACAAATCCATACATGTTAACTTCAGCACCTCTGATAAAGTGCAGCTTACAGTCCCAAACAGAGCTAGGTTGCCTTCCAGTTTTTAGATCACAGCGTACGCTGGTGTTGCATCAGCTGGGCGAAGTTGTTTCACTCAGCGAGTGCATGTTATCAGTTATACATTTGTTTTTTTTTACTGTGTGAGAAAATTTGATGTATTGCATGGCAGCGTGTGAAAATATGTGGATTACATGAATCTCATGAGACAGCTTTTAACCTGACGAGAAATCTTGTCACTTTTAATCTAATCACACCCCTTGTAATAAATACTTTTTTGATTTGCTCCTATTCAAGTTTTGAAAGTTTAGAGTGTATAAGAGCTTGGCACTTTATGATCTAACATGAAATCTGGAGATTTCTGAAACTCTAACATATTTCTTTTCTTTTTCTTTTCATGCAGGAAAATGAGGTTGAAGAACTGGAGCGGACAACCATGGCAATCTTTATCACTGGGAAAGGATCCTCTCCATCCACCCAAAGACATTGAAATTGTCATCGAAGGAACAGAGGTCCTGAATGAGTTGCCATCGTTTGCAACAGCTTTTGCCATGGTATTTGGGCTCATATACTCACTCAACCTAAAATATCCAAAAAGGTTTCAGTTCACCTTTAAATGTGTGCAAAAGTTCCTGATGGAGCTTGATGAAAAAAAAAATGACCCCAAAAGTCAATGGACTGAATACCCAGCTGTAGCAGCACAGAGTAGGCAGAGCTGAATTGCACAGACTTGCTTGATTTTATTTTCCATTTGTGGTTTAATTTTATGGTGTTTCTACAGCCAAGACTTTGGATCCTTTTTATAAGAGGTTGCACTTACAAGGCTGCATTTTCACTGCAGCATTTACAAATGTGGCTGCCCAAGTTCGATGGCTACCAGCCTCATAGGCCGAAGTATATGGGCTGAAATATGTGCCACCAGAAACTGAATTTGAATCATTTATATTTTAATTTGAATTGCTAAACTTGAATAATTGCATTGAAAAACTGAATTTGAATCACATAATTTGAAATTGTATTGTTTAATTTGAATCATTGCATTGAAAAATTGAATCTGAATAGTATAATTTGAAATTGAATTTATTTGTTTGTTACTGAAATCCAATAAAATTTGATCTTCACTGACAATTCAACTCTCTATATATTCTCACATTCAGTTCTCACAATTCAGATTCAGATCAGCAAATTCAATTTCAAGTTACTGAGACAGACATCCGGGTACTTGGAGGATGAAGGAAGAGCAATCGAGCGCAGATCGATAGGTAGAGTTCAGTGGCGCAGGATTAGCACTAAAGATGCCAAACTGTTTTTGGATGTTGGAACGAAAGAAATGACAAAAACCAAACAGCAAGGGATAACAGTTCACAGGTAAGAATGTGTTTTATGATATATATGCCGCCTTGGACCTGCAATCTGAGCTCCGGCGGAAGCGGGAGGTGGAGAGTTCCGTGGCCGGCGGCAGCGTCTCTTTCCCCGGGCAGGAACACCGCTTCGTCTCGCTGCTGCGCCGGTCCCCGCTGATCCAGATCGGACCGGCCAAAGACAGAGTGGTGATCAGCAGGATCTTCCACATAGTCCAGGACGACCTGTATGTAGATTTCGGCTGGAAGTTCCACTGCGTTTGCCCGCGGACGGAGAGAAGCTAAAACGGGGCAGCAGAGTCCGTTTGCGGCTGCAGGATCTGGAGCTCACTGCCCGCTTCCTGGAAGCCAAAACCGACACCACGCTGCTGGAGAACTAGAACCAGGACTCAGCGGAGCAGACTGTCACAGCCTGAAGTTTAAATCAGAGGTTTCCTAAAGGGAGTCTGGCGGGACTCGGACTGGGGACGACAAAACCTGATTTTAAGTCTCGTTAAATAAATAACTACATGCAGAACTAAATGAATGAATAGTGGAGGAGTGAGCCTGGACATTTCAGTCTGTTTAAACTTCACTTTGAAGCAGAACCTCTTAGTTCAGAAGGGTGAAGTTTCTGTTTGGACTCAGATCTGTGAACTGATTATAATAAATATTATTTTTATAAACACATGAATTAGTCTCTTTGTTTTGTTTGTTACTGCACATGATGATAAAGCTACACTTTTAAATCACAAACAAAACTAACTTTAATATGTATATAAATGCTCTAAGGAAGGTGACACACGATCAGATATTAGAGTTGATTAAAAATAGACTCAAATAATAATTTACTATTTTGCGTTTTAATGTGGAAACATCTTGTATAAACTCAGGGGACTGGCTCTTACATCACATTGTATTGCAGGCTTGCTGATGTACAAAGTAAACCAATGCAATTAAAATCTTTAAATTAATTAACATGTATTTTTAAATATGGATAGTCACACTATTTTGCATGCAGCAGGCTAGACTAAGGTAAGTAGCGATAGTTCATTTTAAGTTTACTTAAGTGGAAGAATGTGACTAATAAACCTAGGCCTACTAACACCAGGCATTACATTTTGAAAATTGTGAACAGGTAGATTATATTATCTAGGAGTCTCTGGGTCAAGGCGAGGCTGTGCTCCCAAAAACGTATGTGCTGGCCGAAGAGGAGTCCTGTGTATCTGCGCCACTGAACTCTACCTATCGATCTGCGCTCGATTGCTCTTCCTTCATCCTCCAAGTACCCGGATGTCTTTCTCAGTAACTTGAAATTGAATTTGCTGATATGAATCTGAATAGTGAGAACTGAATGTGAGGATATATAGAGAGTTGAATTTTCAGTGAAGATCAAATTTTATTGGACTAACGAATAAATTCAATTTCAAATTATATTATTCAAATTAAATTTTTCAATGCAATGATTCAAATTAAACAATACAATTTCAAATTATGTGATTCAAATTCAGTTTTTCAATGCAATTATTCAAGTTTAGCAATTCAAATTCAAATATAAATGATTCAAATTCAGTTTCTGGTGGCACATATTTCAGCCCATAGAGGTAGGCCGAGTGTGTACTACAAATGTGATGTCATCAAGTGAGTTTGAATTATGTAACAAATTTGTGGGCTCAAAGTATTTTTGTGTAAGCCATTACATCAAATGATAAAGATCAACTAAACACATTCCAAATGCTGCACTAGTGGTTGATATTTTCACCCTGTAGCACACACTGCCCAGCCACAATATTGATGTCAGTACCTTTTTTGCCATAGACAGATGTTGTACCTCCAAAGACCTCACAGATAAGGGCGGGGCAGTGTGTGCAGCAGGGTGAAAATATCAACTACTAGGGCAGCAAATTGACCATGTGTTTAGTTGATAGTAAGGCCCACACCTGAGTTATAAAATGTATGTCACCGTAAATTCGCAAAGGGTACTGCATGATGTCTTAGGAGTTTTGTTACTATTCACAGCTCCATGATTTGTCTTCTGATGACATCAATCGTCTTGTTTCTGGTGTTCAGCTGAAGCATGCTGTTTATCTTCATACATTTGATGTATGTTGATCAATGTTATCAATTTATTGAACAATAAATATAAATGTGTTCAGAGTAGTCATTGATCAAAATGTATTAAAAGCAATTTTTTAAAATTTGATTTACTATACATTTCAAATAATGACAACGGTTATTTTTTTATTTGAGACAACCTAAAATAATTAATTTACTCGGACCTATAAATAGTTGGTTCTAACTTAAAATAATTAGTTTGTTACAACCTAAAAATAATTAGTTTGATCCAACCTTTAAAAAGTGGTTGCATGGAGTTAAACTTTTCAGGTTAAACTAAATTAAATTATTTACTTTGAGTCAATGTCAAATATTTCGTGTGATTGATTACTTCAATTTTTTTAGGTTGATCCAAGGTTTTTCTTTTTTCAGTGTAGTTCGCTTAAATGTTTTTCTTCTCCCATTGCTGGCAGTAGTTTGTTCCACATGCATGTGTGTTCCTTTAAGAACTGTAGGACCTTTGCACCATTGGACTTCAGTCAGGAAGTTGAACGTGAGCAGAACAGCCTCATGTGTTATCTCTCCATACAATCTGCTTCAATCTTCGACGTTCCATGCCTTTGGTAGCATTCTCGGTATGTGAAACAGATGCTGACATACTGTTCTGATATCTTTGTTTATTATTGTCAGAAAGTTTGATGTGCAATATGTATATTTTTGATGATGATTGATAGCTCATATTATCATATTATAGTCAGTACGCTTCATTAAGCTAGTTTGCCACTGTTATCTTGGGTTGTGCTACGTGTAAGTATATTTTAGTTTATTTAGATAAACACTATAGGTTATACTATGTACACTGTATAACAATACATTACGTATTTACTTTATTTCAGCTTACATGTTAGCTACTGTATATACTGCTGCATTACAGTGTTGTGTAGTTATATTGTTTTTACAATTATGATTGTATGTTTGTGACTCATCAATACATAAGCAACTGGTCATTGTGTTTCATTTCCCAGTTTCACCCTTTCTAAATCCAATGAACTGAGTTACGACGATCCCAGTCTCCAGTGCTTGATGGTGATGGTGTTTAGCTGCTGGTCAGATTGCACAGGGTTACATGCATGCAGGAAAAGAAACATTTCATGTTAATATTAGAATAACAGAGGTGCAGAGATTACCTGGAAACTACCAGAAGCATTTTAAGGTAATCTCTGCACCTCTGTTATTCTAATATTACCATATAATACAATAGAAAAAGGCAATTTTGCATTTTGCGGTACTGATTCATGGTTGTTACACAGAAACTACCAGAAGCATATCCAGGTAATCTCTACACCTCTGTTATTCTAATATGACCATGTAATACAATAGAAACAGGCAGTTTTGCATTTTGCAGTACTGATTCATGGAAATTACACGGGTGGATGAATTCCAGCATTATAATATGGTAATTAACCATTTTAAATTCCAAGAAGTTGTATCTAATTTGGAAGGTATTACACTGATAGTAGCCTATAATACTGTAAAAACATCAACATATATTACCCCATTATTACCATGTCATTACGATATTAATATAACTATATTACCATACCCAGATATACATATGGTTATTATTGAACCCTTTCCTACTTATTACATTGGTAATTGCATGTTATTACATCCGTTACCTTATCACCTTATTATTATTATTATTATTATTATTATTATTATTATTTACTTTACTTACTTCAGACACTTAAACAATGGTCCATATTACAAAGAAGAAAAAAAAAACACATAAAGAACAATACATTTATCTCCTGGATAGGCTCATAAGCCAGTGAGTCCAAATACCAGAGGAGTATCGCACAGAGCTTAGTCCAGGATTTGTCAGTGCAGTGATGATACTATTCGCCGAGCTCGAAAGCCTGCACATACACCTGTACATAAGATTACGTAGTACAGCAGGGCAATTTGGCAAACCCACGTTTACTAACATTTGACTTGCACTACTCCATCGTGGGACCCTCAGTAGCAGCCGCAAGGCATCATTATACGCTACCATTAGCTTTTGCATACTACTCTTTTTGTAGCGTCTCCTCAGGTGTGCAGTATACATGGTAGTGCAGTACACCTTGAAGATTCTGATTTTAACAGGTATTGAGCACATTCCAAACCTGCGGATCAGCATGTTAGCCTGTCCATAAAGCATGCCACACTGTCTGTAAATGTCTCTGTCATCAGACAAGTCTGCAGTCACATAGTGTCCCAAATATTTACATTCATTAGTAACCTTAAGTCTATTACCTGACAAAAAGAAATCAAGGAATATCAATTTGGAGTCATCTCTGCTTCGAGCTATCATAATAATACTTTTCTTTGAGTTGTATTTTATATCAAAGTCTGTTCCATACTGTGAGCACACAGCTCTTGTAACCTGGTGCTGTATGGACAAAAAATAACAAGGTCATCCGCATACATTAGGTGGTTAATGGTACTATTGCCAACCCTACAGCCCGTTCCACAATCATTTAAAAATCTTGAAAGTTCGTCCATATAAACATTAAATAAAAATGGAGACAAAATGCTGCAATGTCTTACTCCATTTGACACACAAAAAGATGCAGATAAACAATTTCCCCATTTTACAGACATTAACTGATGGCCATACCAAAAAACCAGAATTCTCACAAGACATTTTGGAGCACCTTTCTTATACAACTTAGAGAATAATTGTTCATGGTTTACATAGTCAAAGGCCTTTGAGGCATCAATAAAACACAAAAATTGTTGTATTATGTCTATTGTACAGATCCAAGATTTCTTTCAAAGCAAAAATGTACATATCTGTTCCATGTTTGGGTTTAAAGCCAAACTGGTTATCAGAAGTCAGAAAAAACTCTTCCATCTTATTCAGAATGGACCTTTCCAGTACCTTAGACAAAGTGCTGGCCAGAGCTATAGGTCTGTAATTGTCTTTACTGTTAATTTTTCCAGTTTTATCTTTTACAATTGGAACCAAAATGACAGACAATTATCGGTCAGGTAGGACTCCATGAATAAGAAAGCCTGTAAAGGGGTGATAGAATGATTATATGGGGTATTTCACACTGTTCCTTATGGTCTCCTAATGGGGTATGTAACATTAGTTGGGCTGAAAATGGCCTGGTTGATATTTTATTGGCCCTTATGCATCCCTGTGTTTTGGCCCTATTTGTAACAAGAGCTTTTCTTCCAAATATGGTATGGTCATGAATATTTAGATGAGCTGCGCGCTGCTTGGTTGAGCCTTATCCCCGTACACACACGTAGAGATGCGCACTGATTGGTTAAGCGAATCGCCATACACACGCATTAGAGACGCGCGCTGATTTGTTGAGCGAATCCCCAATACACACACATTAGAGACGTGACAGAATCTCATATTCCAGAAATTGCAATATTTCGTTACCAAATTCACTTCTGAGACTTTTTTATGCGAGAAATCAACTATATAAAGCTCAAATATGAGCCGTTTTATGAAAATGGATGGCTAATTGCAAATTTGGTTAAACTGTGTGTCGGAGTTCAGCTGCCTGTGTTGCTGCCTCGCCACCCGGCCTGCCTTCCTCCACAGACCCCGGACTGCAGCCCACAGCACCTCATACCCGTGCAAAGTCACCGTTTGGGCTAATGGACTAGCTACCAAACACCGCTGCCCTGACAGAGCTCCAGGGCCTGCAACTCCTCTCTTCCTGCTAGCTAAATGGCCCGTGTGTGAGAGTGAGAGCGCGGTCAGCGAGCTTGTTACATCAGCAATCTCTTACCACATGTTACACACATGTCACGCCACTTAGCTGTACAACATATACCTAAATGTCTTATAAAGCTAACAACGGTGTCCGATTTCAAGTTAATGAATATTTGTGAACTGTAAGGGTTTTGTTAGCTGCGACTGTCCCTTCAATCCTATGTGTACAGATTGCGGCTAGTTACCGCTTCTGTTAGTCAGTATTTTACAGTTTACGGTATATCACACCCTATACACCCCCCCCCAACTAAAGGTCTGCGTATATCTAACGCGAATTATTAAGTTAAGATGTTTTTCAGAGGAATTCTAAGAGGAGGCTAGCTAGCTAGCTCTCATTGATAGAGCTCCATCCAGCCGCAGGCTCTATCAATGAGACTCACGGACAAGCGGCGTTTATTTCCCCAATCGTTTGTTTAAATAACTCAACACATTATAATTACACACATTAAAAGAGTAACTGGAACCTGTGGTAAGAGATTGCTGAGCGTAACAAGGCGGCTTGACCGCGCTCACCACACATACACCGGGCATTTAGCTAGCAGGAAGAGGGGAGTTGGAGGGCCTGGAGCTCTGTCAGAGCAGCGGCGTTTCGTAGTCCATTAGCCCAAAACGGTGACTTTGCGCGGGTATGGAGGGCTGTGGGTTGGCAGCCGTAACTGAGCTCCATCTACCTCACAGCAGGCCGGGGTCTGTGAAGGAAGGCAGGCCAGGCGGCGAGGCAGCAACACAGGCATCACCGGCGTTGAACTCCGACACACAGTCGGACAAAATTTGCAATTAGACATCAATTTTCGTTAAACGGCCCATATTTGACCTCTACATTGTTGATTTCTCACATAAAAAAGTCTCAGAAGTGAATTTAATGGTAAAATAGCAGATGAACAATGTATACAATTTCTGAGATCTGCACGACCTAGATTCAGAGGACTAACTGATCTCAGGTCAGTTGTGTAGCCTATGCTAATGTTGGGGCGTGACAAACACAGACTAGAGCCAAATGAGGAGGAGCCGCAATAGTTGACGTCAACTATGGGGCTCGTTGAGATTCGCCCGTTTTCAGAGGCAGTTTCAAATAGTGAGATTTGCAGAGAAAAGAGGTGTCAATAGGATTTAGAGGTTCTATGTATGTCCTAGTTACCCACTAAACTGAATTAAATGGCGAGCAAGGGATACAATTTACTGCAAGCATATTTTAAATGCTCAGCAGATATCCCATCTGCACCACATGCCTTGTTGTAATGCAGCTTCATCACTATCTCAAAAACGTCTTGTGGAGAGACAGACACATCTTCACTCCTCTCAATTTTGTCAACAATAAAAGGATTACTCTTAACAGCATTAAAAATCTCAAAGTAATGTTTTTGCCACATCCGTGCAATCTGTTCTGCTCCATTTACACCATCAATATGTGTGGGTAGGAACAGTTTATTGCTATTCATTCTTTTTATTTCTTTCCAAAATCTGGAAAGAAATAATTTAATTCTCATTATTTTTAATAAACCGTAGGGCATATTTGAAGTTTGTCTTGGCTTTCTTCATGTACTCAAAACATATGACCAAACTTGGGTCGCCTTATTCAACCCAAGCCTTAAAGGCCCTTCTAGCCTCAGCATGAGATTCCTCCACATATTCATTCCAGCCTGGTTTAACTTTATATGTCTTTATCTTATTAAAATGCTGACTTGAGACCAGGAGAGAGTCTATAATCTTATCATACAATGAGCACAATTCAACTCTGTGTTGCAGATTCTGACAGTTAATATCATTACAGGTTACAGCACTTTTAGACAGCTCAATATTACTCAGCCTAGTTTCAGTCTGGGCAGTATATGTACAAATGTCCTCTGTCGTTAAACTGGACCACTTAATTTTTTCAACTTGCGTTTCATTGCTCACACACTTAAGAGATGGAACTTTGCCCACATTCACCACCAAGGAGAAAGGCACATGATCCGACATAGCAAATTCATAATTAATCCGAATGGATACAATAGAATCATGAGCATCACTGGTACATATACAATGATCTAACCAGGATGTAGTATCTCACTAATGTAAGTGTAGCTGTCGTTTGGTAAAAGTACTTCACTGGCCAGAGAAAGGATATTTTCTGAGCAAAAATCCTTTAAATGAGTAGCAAACAAGGACCTATTATCAGAGAGATCCGCATTGAAATCCCCCACAATAAAGGTGCTGCTAGAAGCATTATCTTGTATATAAGCCATAATATAGGCCAACCTATTAAGGTACTCAAATTCATTATCAGCGCATTCATATGGTGTATATATGTTCAATATTGTAAACTTTTTATCCTCACAACAGAATTCCACCCCTATAGCCCAGTCAACGTTCAGCCTGACCACTTTAATCTTTTTTCGCCACAACACCGCAACACCTCCAGGAATTCTGCCACGGATTATCCTGGTACTACAGTCTGTGGTAGACTCCCCTGCCCCATAGAAGTCTTCATGTATGGAGTTCAGTTTTTCTAAGTCCTGTTTAGATAGGAAAGTCTCCTGCACACACAATATATCGTAAGTTTCTAAAAGCTTGTTTACAACAAGACTGCGAGCTTTGTCGGCTTCGTCATGCCCAACACGTAATCCTCGGACATTATATGATCCAATTGTAAGATTCATTGTCCATTAAGCAGAATCACGAGCACTCTCCTCGTGGATCACTTCGATAGCCACAGGCCCTGATGTAACCCCAGGTGCAGAGCTGTTTCCATCCTCACCGGCAATTTGGGCTAAGCTAACATACTCTCTCGATTTTCGAGCCTCGTAGTACCGGTGTACATATATCCCCGCAGGCCAGAGTTGCGTATCATACAATTCGGCCACTTCTTTACACTCCGCTACCACATGGAACGAACCAAAACGGTTGCTAGTGGACGCTATTTTCTTACAAGTCACCGGTTTGTCCAGTTTCCCAGACAAATAAGTGCACAAAGGATCAGCGTCTAGCTCAGGGGAAAACCTAGTGGCAAAGACACTCACCAATTTGGTCTTAATCACGGGGACATTTCTCTCAGTTCCAGTGCCGATTATTCCCATTTTCTTTCGCTGCTCCCTTCTTGGACGTGATTGCACAGCTGCATTGGACTGCGTCACAAAGCTTGGCTGCTTATATTTTCCTTTCTTTACCACCGTACTTATGGAGCTAGATTTGTTTCTTTATTACATGCGAGAAAATAAATGATCTGAGAGGAAAAAAAAGTTTGAGAGCAAAAGTTATCACACTGATAGCAAAAAAGCATTTTATGAGAGAAAAAAAAATATTTGAGAGAAAAAGTTTTCATACCAACAGCAAAAGATAATAATATTTGAGACAAAAAAAAGTTTTGAGAGAAAGTATTTTCTCATAGAACATAAAAAATATAAATTTGAAATTTTTAAATTATTTCTGAGAAAAGAAAATCTCTCTCAAAATACATTTTAAACTCTCAAATATATATTTTTGCTATCAGTGTGAAAACATTTTCTCTCAAAAAAAATGTGTTTCTCTCAAAACGTTTTCTTCTTGCTCTCAAAACCTAAGTCTTTGCTCGACGTATTTCTTGCTCTCGTGCGGATTTGTTCCGCTGTGAAAATAATGTCATGGGCGGGGCCACGTTCCTATTGGCCAGTCGGGTGAGCACCGTCTTGTCTTGGGAGTCGAACTGAATCATTACACTGGCTGAGCAATGCCAGCCAGGGGTATCCAGATACATTGCGCAACAAGGAACAATGGCTGCCAGGTCGACCAGAGAGACACATAAATGTAAGTATTTTCGGCTTAAAGAATTGATTTAAAAATTACGACAGTCTTGTTTTGTGCTCTACACAATCCTGTACATAGATATTTACAACTATATTTGTAACTGAAACATTTTTAAAAATCGCTAGCTTGCTATGCTAACGCTAACCTTAACGTTAACGTTACATTGCTGATTTGCACAACAATCCCGCATTTCTCTGCCTTGACTGCATGCATGTCTACATTGTTAACTAAACTCCATTAGCAGCGAAATTCGTTTGATATCAGTGCATAACACTACTTGCTTTGGAGACACATGCTTTACATATACCGTCTTGTATCACACAGGGACGCCGGAGGAAACCCAGCAGCTGATCCACTTTCTGGCTGAAAACGAGCAGTAATCATGTGTAATTCATTCCTGTTCATGTACCTGTACATTGTTGTTGGTAAAGATACAGGACACTAATGAAAGAAATGGGGTTGGAGGGAAAGGTTACTGGCCAACAGGCATCACACTATGGTCTGGAATTTCAGAATAGCTGTAGTTTTGTTTGTTTGTGGTCTTGTGTGTCTTTTAGTTTTATACATTTGAGTGCCTTTTTTAGTGTGACATGTAAGTTATTGTTCTAATAGTTGATAATGGTTCTCTACATTTTTCTATAATGTTTTTGCATGTTATGTTTATTTTTTTGGGAAATAAAGACATTTTTGTTAACAAAAAGTGTTTCTGAACATCAATGACATTCAAAACAGTGATAACTGAAACAGATATACAACACACCATGCAGTGTATAGAAATATTGATTGCAAACAGACCTAAGTATATATGATCATGTACCCAAGTGGCGTCTCATTTCATAGGGGTATGTTTTCACCCCTAGCCCTTACTGTTTCGAGGGACAAGGGCTAGGGGTGAGACAAAGGGGAAGAGGTAAGATGAGAATTGAGATTCAGCCTTAGTTCTAGATCTGCAATTTACTTTGTCAGCTCTAGACCTCGGCTAGATGGTAAAAATATTTAGAATAAACCCTGTGTAGCTGAGTTTGCAAGCTACACATGCAATGTAGCTAAACGTTAGTGCAACAACCATACAAAGACTATTTTACACAAAACTAGGTGGGACACTTTCAAACGGTATATCAATCACTATCTAACGTTTTAGGCTATAGGGTTGCCACCTTCCATGCAGACTAGCTGAAAGTTGTACAGGAGGTTGTATATGATGAACAAGCAGTTACTCTTCAGGTGCTTTGAGGCTAGCAAGGGCAAAGGTAGAAACTAGCTCACTAAATAAGGAGTGAAACTATCTAAATCAACATATTCATTTGGCATTTGATTTAAAAATGGTACAAACCATGTGAGTTTGCAAGTTTAACTAGCATGATGGCTAATTAGCGATTAGCTTTTCTAGCAATTAGCATGCTAATAATATAATACACATTCATGAATATGAGTGCTATTCTTTGTCCATGTCAATCTGACAAACGCATCAGTAATGGCAAACTAGCTTACATTTAGGGTTAGCCTATTTAATGTTTAATCTTCAGTGATGCTGAGCTTGCTCAGCCAGTGTAATGATTCAGTTCGACTCCCAAGACAAGACGGTGCTCACCCGACTGGCCAATAGGAACGTGGCCCCGCCCATGACATTATTTTCACAGCGAGAGCAAATATATATTTGAGAGTTTAAAAATGTATTTTGAGAGAGATTTTCTTTTCTCAGAAATAATTTAAAAAATTTCAAATTTATATTTTTTTATGTTCTATGAGAAAATACTTTCTCTCAAAACTTTTTTTTGTCTCAAATATTATTATTTTTTGCTGTTGGTATGAAAACTTTTTTTCTCAAATATTTTTTTTTCTCTCATAAAATGCTTTTTTGCTATCAGTGTGATAACTTTTGCTCTCAAACTTTTTTTTTCCTCTCAGATCATTTATTTTCTCGCATGTAATAAAGAAACAAATCTAGCTCCCTACGTACTCCACTCCGGGGACCGTGGTATAGCATTCGTAGTCTCACCCTCGCGGCCCGTCTCTCTCAACGCTAAACGCGCCGGTGCCATTTCAGCCTCCATCTCCATCAGGAGTACAGGGGCCGCTTCGTAGGCTTGTTGACCCGCGTCTCCGTAAACTTGGCCTAGTGGTACGCGCTTTCCAAAGCAGACAATCGATGCTCCACAGCCACCGCGGCCAACTTCGTGTTCTCATTCTCCTTTGTCTGAGTTTCCAGAGTCACTCTCAGACCAGCTACCTCCCTACTCAGCTGCTGTACTCTGCTGAGCAGCGCAGATGCGTCCACATGCTCGAATCCAACAGGAGGGAGCTCATCCAGATTGTGCGACACAAATCTGGGAATATTTTCTCCGCACTCATTAAGCACTTTCAGGCAGTCTTTTATGTTATTAATTATGTTACTTTCTGAGACCCTTTGTGCTTTACGCAGCGCATTGAAGTCGGGCACTTTTCAATTAACCTAGTATTACATTTTATTACTGTGATGTATTACCACGTTATTACTTTGGTAATTACATGTTATTACCTATATATTACCTCTTTATTATCTCACTGTTACCCCACTATTACCATCTTATTACCGAACCGTAATATGACAGAACCAAAGAGAACTTTGCTTCTGCTGTCTATCTGTCAGCTGGGTCCTGCACTCTGAGTCTGATCATTTTATCCAATACACACTGATGTAAGAATGTCACAAGGGCATTTCCTCTTAGTCTCAAACAAGGTTGAATATTATAAAAAGTGTTAATTTAAAAGTTGAATACTACCCTGAATGTATAAAAAATGTGGAACAAGTTTGAATGGAGTTTTTTGGTGAATGTATGAAGGAGTAGATAGCAGATGAAAATAAATAAATTTGTGTCAAATTTGAACATTCAAACAAATTTTAGTAGTTTAAAATGTTGTGTGGCTTGGTCATGTGTTAAAATATGTGAAAGTTTAGTTGGAGGATATCATTAATGCTAGCTAACACAGTGAGCTCTTTACAACACTGCTATCGTAAATTATTATCCAGTACTTCAATAAGTGAGCATCAAAAGCATCAGAAATGTGTCAAATATTACTAAAATTGAAACAAGCATTGTTTAATTAATTAAAGAACAGATTTCTTCTCGGAAGTTTACTAACTTTAGCTTTGTATGAGAGAATTTTAAATAACAGAAAATTTTTCAAGGTGTAGTTCAGGGAAATATGATCCGCCGTGAGCACGGTGTATTTTATTTTGAAAATGAACTGGATATTTATTTTGTTTCTATGCTCGACTTCCTGTCCCGCACTATCTGCCGTGTGCTGAATTGCCGCGGAGCTCTGAGTCCGTCAAAAATAGAAGCTCTGCGTATCTGCTGCGGAGGGCTGCGGACTGACGGAACTGGGACGGAGTCGGGACGCAGACGTTCTGCAGTCTGTGGAAACACACACACTGACTTTAATGGAAACCTGATGACTCCGTCGACGTTCCGGAGACGTTGCGGAGACGTTCCGCATCCAGTGGAAATTGCCGGTTGAGTGTACTTCCATAGTCAGCCAACAGTCCGCTGGACAAACAGAGCAGCAAAGCAAACGAAAAGACTGATGTCATCTGTGGAAAGATATTAAACAAAGTCCACAAACTGAATACAAATAAATAATGTCAGACAATGATTGATCATTAATGAGCCAGTCATCAAATTAAAGCATCCTGCTAGTTATAAGTGTATTACATGCTATATATATGGTTTATATTTGATAGATTATCTCATGATTAAAATGTCTAATTATTAAGTACACCAAGTTTTCTTAAAATAGAAAATGTCCTTTCGATTAATATAAGATTAGTTCAGGACACACACACACCTATACAGGGGCCTCTTCTGTTTAACATCTACATGCTTTCACTGGCTCAGAAAACAAAATATATACCATAGTTATGTGGATGACACACACATTTACATAACATTATCTCCAGGGGACTATAGTCCAATACAAAAACTGACTAAGACCAGCACGCCCATGGGCGGGAAACTGACAACTGCGTTGGTCTTAAACTAGCAAAGACACTGGCGTCGGGCTTTGCCGGGTGCAAGATAGGACCCTAAGAAAACACAGAGACTACATACAGCAGGTAACGAGGTAACAATTCAGTTCATTTCAAATAATTTTATTCATCCCCAGGGGGAAATTAACGATGAACAGGTGGAACACATCAGGCAGCCAATCACACAGGAGGAAGTCAAACAAGACACGCTACCAAGGAACACAGAGACTACAAAATAAAACAGGAAACACCAAGAAACACAGAGACTACAAAATAAAACAGGAAACTGAAACATGAAACATACACACGGATGGAACATGAACACAGAGAAGACAGAAATACACGAGATAATATACAAGGAAACAGGAAAAACTACAACCATATACATTTATTTATTAAGTGTATAATAACACAATACCATAGAAAGTACTATATATCTATCTTTATTTATCTGTAGTTTATTGTTGTTTACTGTCTGTTTACTTTTTGTAAAAATATTTAGCTAAAAGTTTATTGTTATTCTTATACTGTATTTGTTTTCTATACTGTATTTTGTATAACTCTTTATTTAAAGAGTGTTTTGGAAGCTGCTAAAATCTGCTGCTGGAAATCTAATTTCCTTGTGGGAGTCATCCTGGGCCTCAATGAGGGGTACCTGAGCCTGGGGCCGGAGATTGTAAACCCTCGCGTGAATATGGGCCCCCACCTTCCTCCTTGTCGTTCTCGACCCTCAATCCTCAAATGTCACAGGGAGGGGTATCAAAAGTGCTGATATGGTGCATCCAATGAGCAGCTGATTACTGTAACTGTAGACAGATTTTCTTTTACCTGTTTCCTTGTTGAAATGTCCTCATGACAGATGCCGCTGTATATCTACTAAGATCTGGCTAACTCTTAGTCCAGCCTCCCTCAGCGTCAGTCCGTGGTTCACAACATGGTCCACTAGTGTTGCGCGACTTTCATTTGATAAATTTGGTCCTCTTCTTCTTTGAGCATATTCTCCGGCTTCAGGTCTTCCTCTCCCTCTACCTCTTCCTCTACCTCCACCTCGGCCTCTACCTCTGGTTGGGCCTCTTCCTCTTCCTCTAACTCCTTCTCCTCCTATGTGGATTCCCCCTCTCACTCTCAGTCTTCTTCTCACTCCTTCCATTTTTGTTGAAGGCAGGTGAACTTACCTGCTGCATTTTATATAGTGCTTAAACCTGTGTTGGGGACCAAGAGTCTGGTTAAACCCGATTTTAACCAAAAGGCCTCAGATTAAACTGACCTCTGGATACAAGACACACATGTGTTCAGAGACAAGGGGACATGTGGCCAAGACAAAGGAATTGGCCTGTATGTAAACTTCAAAGCCTGGTTAATTCACACCTCTATGTGAAAGTGCCAGCCAGAAGGGAAACGCCTCACAACTGGCAGGAAGTCAAAGGACTACAGAACTGTAGTTTTTCACCCTGTCAAGAGTTTCGAGTCTTCCTATTGGTTCAGCGGGACCATAAAAACAGCAGGGGGCCTTAACCTATAAATAACCTGTCCCTACGAAAATCTTCGTCTTCACTTGCAACTCCGTTGCTGACAGGAGACGCGCAAGTGCTTGTGCTCAACTTCTATTTTCTGGAGAAAGTGGATTTAATTTCGGAGGATCCTATGAAAAACGCACCAGTGTTTTTCATAACTGCAGTGAGAAGGAAACAACGTTTTTCTTCTCAAAGTCGACCAAACTTCCCCCCCCCCCTCGCTGCCTTTTTTTTGAGGGAAGTTTCTCAGTGGTTGCTGACGAGCGCCCGGGAGTCGTTCTGTTTCATTTCTGGGGAATTGATGGACAGGAATAAACGGACTGAACACACCGGAAGAAGGCTGACGTCTGGGCAGAGATAAGTAGTGTGTTTACTAATGAGCAAAGGGTTCGCTACCATTTGTTGCCATTAATGTGATCTGATTTAATCATGTACTGGTCCATATGTGATTATTAATCTGTGCTGTGAATGTATAAACGATCAATTATACCGTTGATTTATGTTGTGTTTAAATAGCTGGGTATAACTGTAATCGCTACCTGCTAATTCATTCCTTTCATGGAATTTAGTTACTGTCTGCGATAGAATCGCGAAAATCAGCTGTTAGCTAATGGAGTGGTTAAAGTGACGTTTCCCTCAGCGAAACCAAAACTCTCAGTCTGTAGGACAGTGGCTGAGGGGAACTAGGTCATTATCGATAATTAAGATCAAAGTGCCTCTTTTCTTCACTTCTTCTCGTTCTCCTCTTACTAACACACACACACACACGACACAGGCTAGCCGCGTATCTCCCGAGCTAACGCGGTAGGCTAGCTTCACACGTGGAGTCGGCATCACCTTGTACAGATCTAACACATGACCTAGCATACTAGGCTAAGCATTCGCGTTGCCTAGCAACCCCCTCGGCTTCTTCAGCTCCTCCCCGTGCACGCAGCACCACTACCGCCCTCTTGAGGCTAAATAGTTTTGTGCAGCTCACAGGAGTAGCCAGTTTGGCTTTTGTGTTAGGAATACAATTTGACACCCCCTCCTCCCGGCTCACACACACACACACACACACACACACACACACACACACACACACACACACACACCCACACACACACACACACACAGACGTGTCCATGACACATGCTGCTTTGTTTTTGCTTTGTTTTGGTTGTGATATGGTAAAAGATATGTGAGTTTATTATTGAAAGATTATTGTTTAGCTACTGATAATTGTGACGTTAATAAATCTTATTATACTTAATTAGCAGTTGCTTGTGATTATTTGTGTACTTGTTGTAATAATCGCTGGTCGATCAGGTCCGTGCTTGGATTCACCCCTTCCTTTATTTCCTTTTGAAAGGATTAACACAGAAATGAGACTGATCCACAGTTTGATTATTGGTCCCTGACTAGCAGGGTGGTGCCCCGTTTTGATTGTTTGTCGATTTGATAAAGTTATTAATAACCATATTCATAACTTTATTAATATTGATAAAACATCTTTGATAATTTGCCAATGATCAAATCTGTACCCTAAGGGAATCCTACACCTGATTGGTGTGTCTATAATTAAGCCATCATGTGTTTGCATACCTGGTGGCTGTGTTTAACCAATTGATTAATGTGCGTGTTCATTTGAAAGCCTTTGCTTTGAAATTGCAAGGAAATGACATCATGATAAATTTCTGTGTCAAATGCATACAAGTGTGTTTAGTGTTTTGCAATCACTGTGTGTAATATTTTGCAAAAAGTGTGAAGCTGACAATGTGCTTACAGTTGTGCAAATCTAGGCCAGTTTTTTGCTTCTTGAGTGTAAGGTTTTGCTACTTGTGGGAAAGTTTTAATTTTAGTGTGTAAGCAATTGTAAAAAACTGTAAAGATCTTCCAATATGTTCAGCTCTTTTCTTCCATTGAGAGAAAAGAGAACAGTTGGTGACACTTCACTTGAAGTTTTCTACATAAGAGTGACATGACACTGTCATGACACATGAACCCTAACCCTAACTCTAACCCTAACCATAACTTGTCATGACAAAACCGAATGACACTTACTAAAAAAGCGTTATGTTATAAACATTTATGACTTGTTTATAATGTTTTATGACACATTCATGACAGTGTCATGTCACTCTTATGTAGAAAACTTCAAGTAAAGTGTAACCGAACAGTTTGACCGTGAGTCCAGCAGAGGGCACCATGACATCACTGGTAAACTTCTGGCAGCTTCCTTTTGACTCATAAAAACAATCAGAAGCTCATTTTTATTTCCAAAGACAGATTTAAAGGGCCGGACACATTGGAAGAGTCAGACCCAGAGACAACTCAGGATGAACCAGATTAAAGTTATTATCTGGAACTGGGTCATGGTTCATAATGATGATCAGAAATCACCTGAAACAGACAGAACGCTAGTTTAGATGCTTTTTATTTAAAACATGCACTCATCACATTCAGCCTCTTTTCTCTTATGAAACAGTTATTCTGTACGTACAGTATATATGTTTATGTGTTTATAGTTTTATTTCACATTAATGTTTAATGTTTGTTTGTTTATGTTTTGCACCTTTCACCGAGGCAAATCACTTTAAAGAAGAGATGACAGGGACACATACACACGCACACACACACACACACACACACACACACACACACACACACACACACACACACACACATATACACACACACATATACACATACACACATATTGTGCCCCTGTAAAAGGGGAAAATAGAATTTCAGTTTTTATTCCCACTGCGATACATCAACCAATGTGTCCCTGAGCAAAGCACACCGAGTTGCTCCAGAGGCGTGCGACCTCTGACATATGTAGCAACTGTAAGCTAAATGAGATGTAAAATAATGTCATGTTTGCTGTTTGGGCATATTGTTGACATTGGGGAACATGTGATTTTTCTACCAGGCCAAAATATAACCAGGTCCACCTGAAAAATATCAGTTTCTTCACCACCAGCAACATCCCTGGTTTTGACTCCATGTGCACATTCCCCCTGGAGAACCAGGTCCACCTGGCTGGTAGGATGCTGATAGGTCGACTAACTACTAACCTGTTTGTCACCAGATGTATAAACATGGGTTATAGCAGGCTTTATAGCAGGCTTTAAGGCACTAGGAACGTTGCTCTCATTATGTATTTATGTAAATTGCTAGAGACGGTATATGATTATGAGTAGTAATGTAATGTGATCATTTATTTTGTTTAAATAAGATAATGTTGTTATGGAGAAGGAAATTAGTAAATCCTGAGTTATTACAGCCGTGTATGAGGCCATGCACACCTAGTAATTCCTTTCATACATTCAAGTAACAAGTTGTTGATGAAAATAATAACACATGCACACTGACTGCAAGCCACAGAATTTATTTATCACAAACATGCAAACATGCAATTACATGTATGTGTTGGTAACTAGGATCAGATCCCAGCTGTCTTATAGAGACAACAGTCTTCATCAAATACAGACATTAACTGTCAAAGAGACCTGCCAACAGATTATAACTGAACATCCCAGACTCACTTCTTTTAATATTTAGATTAATTTCTCACTGAAGTTGTCTCCAAGGTTGATCATTTGTCTCAGTGCACTCAGGATCAGAGTGTTGACATCATCATTGATGTCGGTTTCATCACTGTAGTTCTTCACAGGAAAGATGTAGTTCTCTGGGACTCCCACTGCTGCGCTGAAGTCTTTCACCTGAGTGTTAAACAATGGGAGTTATGAGGGTTTCTGTGCTCATATATAGTACTTAAAATATTTGGACTACAAAGTTAAAACACATGAGGTTATATTTCTGTACAGACTCAGAAAGACAGAAACTCACCTTTTGCTTCAGCTGCTGGCTCTTGTACACATTCTTCAGATCCTTTTTAGTTTCAGGACAGGCTGAATCAATGTGGGGCCTCTTGCCACTACTGGGACGCAGATCCGAAACACACTCAGTCCAGCACACTTTATAGCTTTTTCAGGAAGATTCTGTTCATAAAATACAACAAACAAAAAGAAGAGTTTTTACTTTGTAAAAAAAACTATAAACGTCTAAAAAATCTCTCAGTAAAAATGCAAACTTATATCAGGAAAAAGCTTAAATCTGATCTGAAACCTGAACATTATTTTAGTTTTTTAGTCCTGATCTTTGTATTATGGGCTGTATCAATCTATGATAAATGATTGATTATGGACTCAGTGTTAAAGTGCTGAACTCATGTTTGAGTGTTGGAGTCTGACCCCTGACTAGAGATCAAGTTAACCTGCTTACCCAGCTCACTGGCTGCCTCTCTGATGTCGGCCATCTTCTTCAGAACTGAGTCTGTAATTTCTGCTGAGTCAGCAGAAAGCACACAAACCAGAACATGGACTTGGTCGTCTGCAGAGGGACGGGGGTTGTAGCCTGGATCCCCAGGAGACAGTGGAGATGAAGGC
>NC_053123.1:37758289-37768289 GCF_010015445.1 Perca fluviatilis | reverse complement strand
GGGTAAGATTAGCGTGCGTAATGTGGCGACGTTATCACAACACACGCGCAAACCTATGCAATCTGTTGATATGATCATGCGTGGCGTTGCGACCGAATATCCGGTTGTCGGGATCGCCATCTAGTGGCCGAATATGGTAGTGCATCTAATCGTCGAATTGCGACGCATACGGGCGTAATGCGCGGAACGCAGTCGAAACGTCAGCACCTGCGAAAGCGCCATAATAGCAGCCGAATCTGGGGCGCCTCGTGCACGTTATGACGTAGGATCCCGGTCGTCGCCTCCCGCAACAAAGGGTCTTGTGCCCTTGAACTGAGGTGGCCTCTCGCAGACGTAGCTGTCCAGCTAACGACTGATGACACTCGGTCATAGTGCGTAGGCATGTAGCCCACGTTTCATTTTTCCACAACAAAAGGCCATCTGGAGTTTGTCTTATGTTTTAGTGTTAGACCAGTGCTTAGCTTGTAAATGTGAGGTCTATTGTTGTGGGTGTTAAATCGTCATAAAGGGGGTGGTTTGTGGTGTTTAAAAACCCCTTGTTTTCAAGGCTGACTGCTCACTTTTTACCTGCAGTTTTAGCTAAGGTGCTAGCTAAAAATTTTCCCATGTTTTCTCAGTCTTCCTCAACAAAGACCTCTGAAGAAAAGAGGATTCGTTTCTACAGAAATGGCTGCGTTTGGTGAGTAAATAAAAAAAAAGCTTATTGTAAGGTATTTAATTCATTCAGTCATTTGTGACTTAAAAACGTTTTTTTGTCGTATAATGTAGTTTGCGTCATTAGGTGATTCTACAAAGAGCTGGGACAATGTGGCTGTGTTAGTTGATGAAACAATTATACCACAAGGTAAAAACCTATAAATATACACTACAGCATTAATTGATTTAGTACTGTGTTTTCATTCATTTTGTTTTTGTTTTTAAAAAGCGCTGTGTAGCCCAATCCTACAGACCCCAACACGACAGAACATAAAACAAAAGGCCCTTCTAATAAGGAAGAAGAACGCTGCAAACAGGTATTTACGGTCTATTTATCTCTTTTAGGATGTAATATTTATTACTATTTAATTTATCACCATGTTTCTAGTCATCTAATAAATATATATATATATATATATTGTTGTCTAGACAATCCTGAACAAAGGATCCGTAAGGGCGATGGCTACTCGATAGCCCATGCGGCTGAAATCAACCCTGATAAAAGGCCATGTGCTTCTCTAACCCTCTCTGTGAAAGCTGCTATCCCTAAAAACGTTCACCATCGTAAGCCTAAGAAGCAATTTATTGAGGTGAGTTGAAAAGAAAAACAGTAAAATAGCGTGTTGCATTTAAAAAAAATTTCTAATCTAATGCTAATTGCAGCCTGAGAAGCCATACCAGAAAGGCTTCCCGCCCAAAAGACGCCGCCATTCCTTTATTCCGGTCTCATCTTACCCGGCCACTGTATCTTATGAAGATGCAGAGGTGAGAAACCCCCTTTGTATCTAGCAGAATATATTTACATTGTGTTATAAAAGCTTTTTAAATATAATGTATATATTGTTAAAAAGGATTTTCCTTTGTTTTAGCAACTAACAGCGACCGAAGACTTAGTGTCATTGCATTTGTCGTCGTCTAAGTGTGATTTCACACATAGTACACCAAAGCCCTACCAGCCCCCGAGTGTCTCCATTGAGAGGGAACAAAAGGATACCCCTTTACAAAAGACATCTGATGAGGTGTGTGTTGTGTGTGTATGTGCGTTGTGTGTGTGTGTGTGTGTGTGTGTGTCTTTATTTAACCAAAAAATATGTTGTTATACCTCTAGACAATTCATGCCATAGAAGCAGGAGAAGGGTCTGAAGACACCGGACTAACAGAGACATCGCTTACAACCCACCAATCGAGTCAGGCAGCTTTGCAGGAGGTCCCTGAATATAATGTAGGTGAATACCTCTTTAACTGTATCTATAGCCCAGAGGAAGGCTCCGATTATGTCAGATGTATACCACACACCTCTGTCATAACTGTGTCAGATAAAAAGTGTAACAGGGGTAATACCTCAGTAACCAATCCTGTAAATGTATTAGAGGTTAACGTTCCATTCCTTGATAAGCAAGCAGTACCTAATAATATTACTAACAAACAGTTTGAACACGGTGGGGCACTAGGAGGTCCTGAGCAGGTAACATTGCTTCAGGGTGAAGAGCTTTTGAGTATTGTGTCAACACTACACCTCAACAACCTACGTCAGATGTCCATTATAAACAAATACAATCAGAATTAACCAAATTACAAAAACAAAACGATGCTCTTATGAATAAATTAGATGTCTTGCAAACAGCTAACACACAATTGACTGGTTTGGTCACAGACTTTGGCACAACTCTGGCCAGTCAGGTCAGAGCTAACACGCATTTGGTTGATTTGGTCACAGGGTTTGGCACAACTCTGGCCAATCAGGTCAGCTCTCTCAATACACTGCTTGTACCTATGATAGTATGCCTTAAAAAGACAATGAATATGCCCCCACAGTAAAAAAGTGTTAAAACAGGCTATAGTTTGTGCAAAATATATATATATATATATATAAAAAAATGTCACCCTCACTCAAAAAAACAAAAAAATCTGAACCCTTAGGTGGGTGTGACGATAGTAGTGATGAGGAACTAGAATGGCCATGCGAGGACGATTACACAAGAGCAGTAAGCAATCTTCAGGATTTTGCACGATTGTGTGCGATACATGCCAAAGTATTCGAAGCATGGGCCCAATCTATGCCTAGTGATAGCGATAGTGAAAGCAACAGTGAGAAAACACCAGAATCAGATAGTCCTGCCCCCGAACAGTTGTCACATAATGGTCCTTCAATCGTATATTCCAACAATACACAGTCCAATACAGACGCTGCACAATCACCAAATACAGCACCATCAGGCATAGATCAGAGTAATAAGAGACCTGCATGTTTTCCGAGCGTTCAGCCATCAAAACGATCCTGTACAGATGAGCAGGCCGGTCCCCAACCGTCCACGAGCACTTATAGGGCCCCTCCATCACCCCCAGAAAATCCTCAGGGTGGTGTGCAGTGCGGTGCGGGGAGAGTTTCTAAGGTAACATCTGAAATAGCATCCAGACAGATACCCCTTTTTAATGCTGCTGAATTTCGTCAAGATGTCGATCTGCGAAATATTGATTTGACTGATATTGGTAGTGTGCCTGAAAGGGTGTATAGCACCCTAACAGGTTTAATAGAGAGGGCTTTGGGCAATGCAACACAGGACAGCGTTTTAAATGTTGAGTTAAGGGGTCCAGCCGTAGATGTTCCTATCCAAACAATGTTGAACTCAAGCGATGGCTATAACACAGACACATTTCTGGAGCAAGTCTCACAAGCTATGCAGAGTAACAATAATTCACTGACCGGAAGTAAGTGACGTCGAAAACTAGGAAGCATTGGTTACGATCAAATATTGTCAGAAAAAGGTAATGCTTTGTATAATCCCGAGAATAACGCTGGTAACGAAAATCTCTGCTTTTCTCTCTGCCTGGCACATTATGTAAATAGCAGATTGTCGCATGATGAGAAGATGAATTATGCCAAGCAGCTGCATAGTCATTTGGGGTTTGACTACACACATAAGGTTTCGTTCTCTGATGTTGACAGATTTCAGAAACATTTGAAAATGAAAATTGTCATATTCCATCATGTAGCCGGATGTAAAAAAACAGCGATCTTCAAAACACACGACAAACCAGATGTGAAAACAGCATGGTTGTATTTGCATGACGAGCATTATTATCTCATCGTAAATAAAACGGCTTTTTTTGGGGCGTCGTAAGTTTGCGATGGGTGTTACAAGACCTACCAGAACCCTCTGGGGCAGTTGTAGTTGGCTTTGTAATGTGTGTTACACTGCTTATATACCTGACAAGACCATTAAATGCACAGACTGTAGACGCATATGCAAATCGCAACAGTGTTTTGAAAACCATAAAAAACCCGATGTGATAAAAAACAAATAAAACAAATATTGCGAGTCCTGTCACGCGACATATCGGGTGTCGAAAAATCCGCACATCTGTATAAACCTGAAATGCCTACATTGTAGAGAGCCTTTAGGTGCTACGACACACAAGTGCTTTATACAGCCCCTCGAACGCAAAGAAAGTAGTGATAAGTATCTCTTTTACGATTTCGAAACACGTTATCAGTGCGGTCGCCATGAAGCTAATTTTGTATGCGTTATGGATATGGACGGTCAAAAAAACTGCTACGAAACATCAAACTGCGTCGCATCATTCATTAAGAACTACATACAGGAGAAATACAAAGGCTATACTTTTATAGCACACAATGCATCAGGTTTTGACAGTTATATAGTTTTAGAGTATCTGGTGAGTCAGAAACTTTGTCCAACTATTACTATGCGCGGTTCTAGGGTGCTTCTGATGATCGATTCTACTTTCAATCAGCGTTGGATCGATTCGTTCAGTTTTATCCCTATGGCTCTATCTAAAACACCGGCAGCCATGGGGTTCTCCGATCTTCTCAAAGGATTCTTCCCACACAAATTTAACAAGTGAGAGAATGAGAATTATATTGGGCCGTATCCTGCACCTGCTCTATATGGTTATGATGCTATGAGTGACGCGTCTAAGAAAACGTTCATGGATTGGTACGTTACGGTCCGCGACACACCTTTTGACTTTCGAAAAGAGCTGCTCAGCTATTGTGTTAACGATGTAACGGTTTTGCTTAAAGCATGCAAAATATACAGAGAGTGCACAGGACTAGATCCGTTTGCATATGCTACATTGGCCTCCTCATGTATGGGTGTATTTAAAACGTTGTTCCTCCCCAAAGACTCTGTTGCTCTGACATACGAAGGTGCCTAGGATACGTATTTGAAGACTGTGTGATCAGTCTATCACCCAACATTATATCTACTTGTGAAAAAAGATAGCATCCAGGATAGTTTATAAAACCTACATCAGCTGCGTTAGCCAACAATGTGCCATCAGGGTTTGTAATCCTTACACGTGTATACAAGTATGAATCGTTAAGGTCTAGATAATCCTCTCTGCTAGCCGAAATGAAAAATTCAATAGGACCGACGTCCGTTAGAGCTGACATTGGGGGGATTTCTACAAATGTTGATTTTTCAATAGATGTTTGTGTGTACGGTACTGTAAACAGATCCAATTCTGTCTTCACACTCTCTTCGGACTGATTATGAATAAACGCCATGATTGATTGTGTAAAATTAAAATATGTCTTTTGTCAGATGCCTTCTTTTTGACGATCCTTCGTTTTTTGGTGGTGTTTTTATGCTTTTTGTTCACAGTCCGGTTACGCCCACATCCTGGTGGGCTTCTTTTTAATGCTTTGCGTCTGTACACCATGAGCCCATTGCCCTCTTGTCTGGATGCCACGGCATTCCTGACATTAGTCACAACATCGCCAATAAAACCACTTGCTGCTGTTTTCAGATGGGCTTTGGCTATATTAAACCCCTTTTTAAAAAGTGGAACAGCCATTCGAAATAAATTTCTGAATATCCCCCCTAATCCATGCCCGTATTGTGTGCTGGAGCCTATGAATCCCGGCAACTCTCCACCAGCTTGATTCATGTAATAGTGCATATATCTTCCATCATTGGCTGTGTACGCTTTCCTCATCATTTTAATGCTGTTTCACAGGTCTAAAATGTAGTTTGACAATTACTTTTCCGTATGAGAAAGGGATGTGTTGGTTCTGATCGTCTCGTAGTTCTATCTGAATATCAGTAATAGTCGAGCGTGACAACGATGTGTAGTGAGGACTGTCGTAACTTAGATTGGGCATACGTTTGCTCTCATCAGAGATATTTATACAATGGAGTAGGGGTACATGACTATCACCGACTAGCTGGTAGTCCACAATGTCACTATAAATAAATATATTATAACGACCCCCATGAATGTCGGCAGGGTGTGGAGCTGCACATTTTAAATGGGGGCCAATGTGAATTTCGAACACAGAGTCTGGAATGAACCCAAGAATTTCGGCCAGACGCCCCCTAAACACAATATTCCAGCCGTCTCCGCCCAAGAAAAGAATCTTATTAGTGATAGGTTGTGGCTCATAGTTATGTGGGCTAGGGCTGGGTTAGCCGCACATTTCATATTATATTCTTTAACAATGCTGTCGATCGTATTATAAGAACCAACTGTTAGCCTTTGCTTGTTGAACATTTTCGTTTTCGTGTTGATGAAATCAACCTTGGCATCGTTCTCAGTGAAACTATTCCAGACCCTGGGATATTGAATTTCAATAAGACCAACTTCATACGGCGATTGTAATATGATCGGTTTAGCCAGTTTTGTTCTGAATTGCCAAATCTTATTATTTGGATAAACTAATTGTGAGGCATTACTAGGTAGCGTAACAAAAAATCCGTTTTTATTCATAGCTCCAACACCTTTCACTAACAAACCACAATGACTAATATTACAAGACTGGCCCAGCTCTTTTATCTTACATCAACTATGTCTTTTTCAGAGATCCATGAATTGAATTTCTCCGGCCATCCTAACCATTTCACAAGTACAAGCTTTTTACGTCCTGTTTTCTTTCGAGCCAGCACTTTCTCAATTTGAAACACTTTGTTTTTGTCTACAATTACAGCGTGTAACTCTGCTTCGTAAAAGGTACCTGTCACCGGCTCCCCACTATTGTCTTTCAGTATATAAACAGGAGGATATTGTAAAATACTCATCTGTAAAAGTCTGTTCGTAACCTTTACGAAACATACCCCTGTGCTTTGATATCCTAACGGTGTCCCCCATCTGAAATTTAAACAGCACTGTTCCATGTGGTTTCAGTTTGTACAGTGTTAAAGACAGTTTTCTCATTGTCTTTAAATACGGAGGACGGAGCCATTTTTATTGACCTATGGTATGCAGAGTTGTAAGCAGCAACCATATCTCGTACTACCTCAATATATCGTCGCGAGTTAACAGCCGTTAAATATCTCCACATTCTGGTTTTGAAAGTCCTATTGAAACGCTCAACAACACTTGGTTTTGTTTCGTTCGATGTGGAAAAATGGTGAATTTTATATTTTGTCATAAATTTTTGAAAAACCTTATTATAAAATTCTTTTCCAGCGTCTGTTTGAAGTTTCTGGGGTATGCGTCCTTGTTCCAATATTTCCTTAAAGGCACTTGTCACAATAGGACCCGATTTGTTTTTAAGACATATTACCCAGGCATATTTAGAAAACACATCAATACATGTCAATAAATACTGCACATTATCGTTTTCCGTTGAATTTTCAGCCATATCGACCAAATCAGCCTGAAATTGCTTATCGATACCATTAACAATCACTCTCTTTCTTGGGAAGTGTTTCAATGCAGGTGCGTGGAGTGTATATGCATCCTGCCTCAGCAGAAACTTTTTAACCGTGGGGATAGTTGGAGACAAGCCGGTACATTCTTTGACGGAATCACGAAGCTTGTGTACACCTCCTAACCCTCCTGGGTGGGACGGATCATAGTATATTTTGTGCATAACCTTCTCCATGATTAATTTAAAACACAAGTGAAAACATTAGAGTTATGGCATTCTTTTTATTTTTACAAAACACACTCACACAGTCATACATATGACAGTTATGAAGACAGTGAAACCCGTTCTATCATAGATAGCATATTGGCTAATACGGATACATTGCTTTTACTGATTATGAATATATGCAGTTTTTGCAAATCCTGTAAGACATCAGTATACTGTTTTTCTTGCACATACAAACTCACTGTATCTACAAGCATTGTATACATAGTAAGTAGGTGATAAACTTTCAGCATCTTAAAATTGTGTGTAATGTTGGTTATGACATCACAAAATGTTTCCACTATACTCTCAAGTGTCATTAACATTGATAATAACATCTGCAACAGATCCTCCCAAGGAGGGGTGCTATGTTGTCTTCTTACAATCACCATCAGTTTTTCTAACCTACTCACAACTGTACGATCTACATCAACACTCTTACATTGGTATTTTTCAACATCGTTCACATTATTAGCAATGGCTTGATCTAAAATACCAGATAAATGCGATATGTGGTATCGCTCACTGATATGGTTATACATTACACATAAACAATTCCCCATATTTTCATCCTGTTAGTTTTTTCTCGCATATAAATCTCTCCAATAGTCACCAATCTCTCTAATTTCGTCTATTTTGACAACATCATCCCCTATCATAGTCACACATAGCACTGATTTTAGTCGTAACATCTTCAGCCGTTTTCAACTCGTACAAAACTGTTTCGGATACTCCCCGGATTCTACCCTCTTCAGCCGTGAGATGTTTCATGGACAGAAAACGTTGTACGACCCCGATGAATTTATCAGTCAGTAGTCTTTTCATAAGCTGTTCAAAGTGGACAGTGTAGAAGTGTTCTGGTAGCCCCTCTAAACAGGCATGCTGTTTCTGGCTTGGATGATTGATCTGACAGCCCGAACAAAGCTCTTCCAAATACTTGTAAAGAACAATGTTAAGAAGATGTAGAGATGCTGTTTTAACGCTATCTATAAACAAAGATGACACCACACCATCCGTCTGATCAGGCGCCTCTGTGTCTGAACAATCAGCAACACCACCCTGTTGTAATACAGCATATGTTGAGGGGGTAGCTCTATATGCATATGTCTGAGGGGGAGGTGCCCCAATCAATAGAGATAGCAGCAGAGGAGGTGTAGGTGGGGGTGGCAGGAAGTGTTCCGGCGTTAGAGGTGGCGATGATGACGATTATGAAAGGGATTGAGGAGATCCGGTTGCCGTTAGGGGTGCAAATAGACCAGGGGTGTTAGGAGGCGTCCCTGTGGGGGATGGATGAAACCACTCCAGATCCTCTGGGAAGAAAAAAAAATCACACATTACAATCACAGTAGCAAAAAAGCAAACTATTTTGGCAAATAATTAGCACATACAAATTTTGCTAGTCTTTGTGTCTGATGATTTTAGGTCTATGTTATCGGTAAACCAGTCACAAACCAGAGCAGCGCGATGGAAGCTGACGTTATCCCAAACAACAACATAGTGAGGGTGCTCTGGTTGTGCTGGTTCCCTGTGGTCCAGCTGGAACATATGCTCTCTTAGACCGTCAAGGAATGCAAGAAGGAGAGTAGTAATTGCATGGTAAGATTGCGCGTGCATGTGTGACGTCCTCACACGCACGCGCAAACCCGCCATGCAATCTAATGATATGATCGTGCGTGATGACGTTGCGGCCGAACGTCGGTACTCGCGATCGCCATCTATCGGCCGAATATGGTAGTGCATCTAATCGTCGAAACTGCGCACGCATCTAGCGGATGTGATGACGTAGGTATCGCTGTCGTCATGGTTTAGGTGGGGTGAGGCATCATTTACATTTTGTAAAAAGGTGTTAAAACATCTGATAGACCAATGGTTAGCTGTTGAGAAGGGGTCTGCTATTGGTGGCTTGTAAAAACGCCCTACAGGGTGTGGTTTGTGGTGCTTAACACCCCTTGTTTCAAGACTGGCTGCTCACTTTTTTATCCACCATTTTTAGCTGTTCTGCTAGCTAGCTTGCTACCTCGTTTTCTCAGACTTCCTCAACAAAAAGCCCTCTGGAGTTTTCACTTTTTAATTCTTTCCGGCTAAAGCAAAGAGGAATCGTTTTTTCAGCCATGTCTTTCCACACATTTGGACAACAATCTGGATCATCTGTTGTTGAAGAAGGTGAGACATCTAGAATAGGACCCACTACATTTGCTTTGAGCCTTGCTCCCCGAAAAGAGTTATGGGGATGCGGAGAGACTAATACTGGAACAACATGCAGTTTGAGTCAGGCTCCCAGAAAGAAGAGATTCCGTTCGGAGATCTTTCCTACAAGCATGACTGAGTCGTGTATCTGATCTGGAATATGTCGATGTCAATGGATACAGTTATTCAATTCGATACAATGCAGAATACGTGACATTAGCTGTTTATACTAGTGTT
>NC_053123.1:37725789-37753289 GCF_010015445.1 Perca fluviatilis | reverse complement strand
CTGGTGGTGAGACAAAGAACTGCTTCACACCTGTGACCAGGTTGCAGTTTTCCCATTGGTCGTCGGGTCCTTGAATGCACCACCCCGCCACTAGAAGGCGGAGGGAGGATAAAAGCTGTCGGCACTGTGTGTTTCTTCGCTTTCACGGTAACCCCCGGTTGCTGAAAGGAGGCACTAGTCCGGGCTAGCTAACCAGCATCACCTCGCTGGTCGAGTTTCGAGCTGGTACAAAGTTTATATCGGCCTGATATACAAAGGGGATCCGAGGGAATACTGGCCGAAGTATTCCTTCATCTGCAGCGGGCTTAATCAGCCTGGATTCAAGAAAAGGACTACGTTCTGTTTCTTGCTTGGTCGACCTGGATCACGTCTCGTCCCCTCTGCTTTGGACGAAACGGATCGTTAAGCTCTGGCGAGAGACTTAACTGACAAACAACGCATGTACAGTAAGAAGGCTTACACAGTTCTGGGCAGATATTAGAACTAGTGCGTTTTGGTTTGTTACTAATGAGCAAAGGGTTCACTACCGCTGTTGCCATTAATGTGATCTGATTGTAATCATCTATGGGCCATATCTGGTTATTAATCTGTTCTGTGAATGTATAAATTGATCATTATACTCGTTGATTTATGTTGTGTTAAAGTAGCTGGGTTAAAACCGTAATTGCTATCTGCTATTCACTCCTTTCAGGAGTTTTAGTTACTGTCCGCGAGATAATCGCGATGAATCAGCTGTTAAGCCACTGAGCTGGCCGTTATCGATAACTGAGATCAGAGGGTGTCTTTTTTCTTCCTTTCTTTTCCTCTTTTTGTCTTTTATAAAACACGGACACAAAAAAAAAAAAGCTAGCATTAGCTCCGAGGCTAATGCTGCTAGCCTCACACGTGGAGTCGGCATCACCTTGTACAGAGCTAACACATGACCTAGCATACTAGGCTAAGTGTGCGCGTTGCCTAGCAACCCCTTGGCTTCTTCAGCCCCTCCCGTGCACGCAGCACCACTACCGCCCTCTTGAGGCTAAATAGTTTTGTGCAGCTCACAGGAGTAGCCATCTTTGGAGTTGTTTTGGTGTTTAGAACTACATTTTGACACCGCCCCTCCTCCTCCACACACACACACACACACACACACACACACACACACACACACCCACAGACGTGTCCATGACACATGCTGCTTTGTTTTTGCTTTGTTTTTGGTTGTGATATTGTAAAAAGGGTATATGAGTTTATTATTGAAGGATTATTGTTTAGCTACTGATAATTGTGAAGTTAATAAATCTTATTATGCTTAATTAGCAGTTGCTTGTGATTATTTGTGTACTTGTTGTAACAATCGCTGGTTGATCAGGTCCATTGCTTGGATTCACCCCTTCCTTTATTTCCTTTTTAAGGGATTACCACAGAAATGAGACTGTTCCACAGTTTGATTATTGGTCCCTGACTAGCAGGGTGGTGCCCCGTTTTGATTGTTTGTCGATTTGATAAAGTTATTAATAACCATATTCGTAACTTTATTAATATTGATAAAACATCTTTGATAATTTGCCAATGATCAAATCTGTACCCTACGAGAATCCTACACTGCTTTATCAATTCATTCAGATCCAGCATCATGTCTCTTAAATGGAGTCTGTGTACCTCTAATTTAGTGGCTTTCCACAGATGCTCTGTCTCCCGACATTTTCTCCTAAAACTACAAATGTTATCATTTATCCATGGGAGGGCCTTTTTCTGTGACCCTGAAATCTTTTTAACAGGCACTACCATATCCAAGACCGACAGACAGTGTTTGTTGAAACTTTGCACAAGTGAATCAACATCATCACATTAAAAAAAGGGGCGAGAGTCAAAAGAGGCAGAGAACTCACTAGGTGTTGTCTCACTAATGATGCGTTTTTGTATTTCAACATTACAGACAGTAGGCATCATGGTAAGCGACAAATTAAAAGAAATACAGCAGTGGTCACTAATTTGAAATTGGCCTTTTTCATGCGTGGGGCCAGAAACATGCTGTACAAAGTTAAAAGAATCCATAATAGTCAACAGTTCAGCTGCAGACAAACAAGAGGGATCGTCAACATGCAAATTAAAATCCCCAAGGACTAAAACGCGATCTAGTTTAATGATAGATGTTAAAAACTCAAAGAACTCATCAAGAAATGAACGTGCAGGACCAGGAGGTCGGTAAACTAAAACACAGTAAAAGGGGTGTAGTTTCCCAACCTTGACACATCTGCAGCTCGAAGGAGTTGAATGAAGCGGTGTCCGTCAAACTGCAGCAGAAAGAATCCCGGAAAACCAGCGCAAGTCCGCCTCCACGGCGCGCGAGCCAAGGAGTACCAAACACGCAGCAGTCCGGGGGGCATAGTTCTTTAAGATGAAAGTGCTCGTTCCCCCGCTGCCACGTCTCCGTAATGAACAGGAAATCCAAGTTCTCCTTAGTGAAATGGTCGTTCAGGGTAAAAGCCTTGCTCGCAATGGAGCGCGCATTTAGAAGTGCAATCCTGGTAGAGCGCGTGTGTGACGAGGGCTGGCCTGGGACATGCTGGATGGCATGATCCGTCCGACAGGTAACCGGGCACAGGACACGCTGGCGGGGCGCAAGATGGCAAGCAGGCCGGGATGGGAAGATCCGGTCAGAGGTGCTCCACACAGGCGATGACGCACAGACCGCGTCCCGATCTGACTCGCAGACCGGAACTGGCCTCAGGCACCGCTCACTCCCAGGAGCACTGGATCCGTTTGGCCCAGATGAAAATCCACGGGATCGCCACTTTCTCCTCCAGACTTGGACCCCAGCCCTGGATCCCCGCTTCCTTCTCCTGCCGCGGTGCCGGGTAAGCAACAGGTATTCCGGCGATGACGCGTGGCACTCCAGTTTTGGAGGGAAAAACTCAGAAAATCGGTCCCGGGTAATACAAAAGTCCTGCATATGTGCCTTAATGCCGAGCACAGCGCGCCCGATCTTACTGTATGATTGCAGAGACATAACTGGTAGTTGATAGGGTTGACACAAAGAAAATCACAAGGAAGATTAGAAATGTGTGAGAGAGCGGAGAGGTGACCGACGGCATAGGCACAAAGCGCGCCATCTTCTTACACACAATGTATTATCCACCAGAATATTGTGTGTGTGTGTGTATGTATGTAATATGTGTGTATGTGTGTGTGTGTGTGTGTATTGTGTATTGTGTGTATTATTGTTATTATGTGTGTGTATATGTGTGTGTGTGTATGTGTGTATGTGTATTATGTATTTTGTGTATTGTGTGGTATGTGTGTGTGTGTGTGTTGTGTGTGTGTATATGTGTGTGTGTGTATGTGTGTGTGTATGTGTGTGTGTATGTGGTGTTATATGGTGTGTGTGTGTATTTGTGTGTGTGTGTGTGTGTGTGTATATGTGTGTGTGTGTATGTTTGTGTGTATGTGTGTGTGTGTGTGGTGTGTATAGTGTGTGTGTGTGTGTATTTGTGTGTGTGTGTATATGTGTGTGTGTGTATGTTTGTGTGTATATGTGTGTGTATAGTGTGTGTGTGTGTGTGTGTGTGTGTGTGTGTGTGTGTGTGTGTTATATGTGTGTGTGTGTATGTTTGTGTGTGTGTATAGTGTGTGTGTGTGTGTATTTGTGTGTGTGTATATGTGTGTGTGTGTATGTTTGTGTGTATAGTGTGTGTGTGTGTGTGTGTGTGTATAGTGTGTGTGTGTGTGTGTATGTGTGTGTGTGTGTGTGTGTGTGTGTGTGTGTGTATATAACTGGTTAGTTCAGTGTTGACCTCATATCCAGATTACCTGTAGAAACCAACAATCTTCTCCCCTCTTCAGAGACTCTGCTGCTGTCACTCAGAGGTTATTAGGAGCATCTTCTAATCATGACCTCAGGCCGATGGGGAAGATATTTGCTGCCAAGCCACATTCAGTTCTCGACCTGCCTTGTCTGACAGAAAGGTGTAACCATCTCCAACTATGTAGGGACGTCCCGGGACATGTTCCACATTCACTTTAAGAGACATAACTAAACACACATGCTCTACAGATCTCAACTCAGATGATAATCATAAAATCATTCACTTTGGATTAAATCACATCATTTATAACGTATCAATATGTTATTCCAGTATTATACCATGGTCTGGGTGAATACTCGATTCTGATTGGCTGCAGGGTGTCCATTAAAAAGTGATATAGGACACCTAGTAAAGGAGTTCGGTGAAACAGTAAACACTGTTCTAAATTAATGCGCTGCATTAAATCAATAAGGAAATGTGGATTTATTATTTCCAACTCCTCCTCTGAACACCACAGGATGGCGCTAAAACACACAGGCTGCAGGAAGTCAGTTCTACTATAAGTTATATATTATATTATACTGGCCCTCTGGACTGACTCAGTTTCACAGAGAATAACGTTATCTCACATCCCGTTCACTGTTCAGCTCGCTGCTTCAGGCTGCGCCGCTGCAGCCGACAGTAACGTTACACATCGCGGATCTAATTCTTCGTAAAAGTCGTTATATTGTTTTGGGGACAATGACATGGCTGATAGCTAGCTTGTCTTGTTGTTCAACATACTGTCAAATTATTTTTACTGATTGCCAACTGTACACAATGTTATTGACTTTGGATCTTGCTAGCATAGCGTTAGCTTTCTGGCTCGTAGCTAAACTGAAGGGCTCCATCAGCTGAGCGGACTACCGTAAAACTTAAAATAATAGCCCGGGCTTCTATTTACCCAAATCACCGAAATGCACCGGCTTGTATTAGAGACAGGCCTTTAATTGACAATAGGAGGTTACCACATTATATTAATTTTTTTTAATTCGTATTATTCGTACTTCTGATCATTTTACGTGAGACTCTGAAATGCTTTGCCCGCATGTTGTGGATCCACTCACACACGCTCACCTCCAGCTCTTCACTGACCTTCTTCCTCCCTCCACCTCGCAGTCCGGCCCTTTTGTCGTCTTCCTCGGACAGACGTTGCAGTTCTGCTTTATGTTTACGCCATTCTCGCACTCTCTTACGCCGCCTTCACACTGGCAGTTGAAATCAGCTCCGATATGGCTTCGAAACGGCCAGTAGTCATTCATTTCCTATGGAGATTCGCAGACCGCATGCGAATGGGTCCGAACCGGGTCCGAACGAGTGCGGTGCGAAAAAATCGTGTCACTTGGTCATCCGGATGCGTTCAAAAAATTGAACTCTTGCGAAAAGCTACGGACGGTTCCTATCCGACGGAAGTTAGCATTGCTATGGTACTGATAAACAAACCTGCTAATGCTAATTGGTTAACTAGCAACAGACACCGAACTATTGACATTATACCGCTATATCACATTTAACCGACCTGACGTGTCAACGTCCTGGGCAACTTTACTCCACGCAGCAGCCTTTCTATTTATAGCTGTAAGAGAGGTCAGAGAGAATCGGACATTCAGACACTTAGCAGTCCTTCTAGTTGTTCTGCCATTTTTGTAAATCGCTTCCGAAGCTTTTCAGCGGTGTAGTACGACGTCCGCTGGGGGCGTATTGCGTATTACGGAGCTGATTTCAACTGCCAGTGTGAAGGCGGCGTTAGGATCAATCGAGAAATGTCTTGCCGCTGCTTCTCCCGAGTTTTGTTCGGCAAATTTGACAACTGTCAGCTTAAATGTCAAATCATACTTTTTTCTTGTCTCCATGGTGGTATTGAGAGAATTAAGAAAAACTGAAGACTAAAAGAAAGTTCATTAACCTGTTTGTTATGTTGCGATAGTGATGAGTCGTTTATGAACGGTTGCGTCTGTCACGTGAAATCAAATCAAAACATAGAACAAACGATCTGACGGGTTTTAAAAGATCAAATACAACCCGACACGAAAAAAAAAAAAAAAACAGACCAGGCCTCTATTTGAGACCGGCCTTTATTTACCCAAATCTGTTGTCACACCAGGCGTTTAAAAGAGACAGGCGTCTATTTGGGACTCGGCTATTATTTGAAGTTTTACGGTATAGAAATATCTCCGGTTGCTAAGGGAGGCAAGTCGTATCTAAGGTTCTTCCTAATTCCTGGTGGAGAGAACTACGTTTGCATTGCATAAGAACCTGATGGATGGGAATGATTGTTCCAGGTATTAGTCAAACCGTCAGGCGTAACCAGGGAAACGGAGTTATTGTTTGGATAAACTTTAGATTTCGATTGTAAAACTAATTAAAATATGAACTAATGTTTTAAAACTATGTTATTTGGCAAGTGACCATGGTATAAGCGGGTTAATGCCCTTCGAGGTGTCCATGGTCAGGTAGTAATGGACTTCACGCCTCGCCGTCGTCCATTAATACCTGACAATGGACACCTCGATGGGCATTAACCCTTACTTAATGGATATTAATCATCATCTACAGCCAGTTGGTATTAGAGCTTCGTTCAGGCCCAAAAAATCAAGCCCGACCCAGCCCGAGCCCGTGCACGTTGTGTCCGAGCCCGGCCCGACACATTAACTGGAATTATGAGCCCGAGCCCGATTTCAACCAGACACCTTTTTAATCCGTGGGCCGTCATAACTGACGTTCACAACTACAATTCAGAGTTGTTTGAACTGCAGAAATCTGTTTAAAATGATCTTAATGAATAATGCAACAGGAGCGAAGCTGTTTGTTTATTCAGACTGGAACGGATCGCAAATGGATCTGAATGAAGAAACGTAAAAAAAAAACTCAACGTATTTCTCTGGGAGGGCTTGCCCGCTTGCCTCGCCCTCAGGGGGAGCCTATGCTTGGAGACGTAACAAAAGAGGACGTTGAAGGCTGACTATCATCTTTTCTGCCATGGCGAGCCTGCTTCATGTGTCTGTTCATCATCCACTTCTCCGTTTTATCAGCTGTCATAGGCGAGCAGCGGCCGCACTTAATGCACTCAACAAAGCCGACACACATGTTGTCACTGCCCACGACTTGTTTAAAATGGCTCCATACCTCCGACTTTCCTCCAAACTTGCTCAAAGGTAATTCTCCCGTTTTTTTCTTTTTTCATTACATCCTCAAGCTCCATGTTGCACTTAAGCTCCAACATACAGCCCGCAATTACTATTGAAGATCCCCCTGCCACTTATAAATCATTTGTGTGGCAACATTTTGGTTTTCCTGCGGAAATAATAAATGGCGAAAGAGTGACAGACAAGACGAACACAATATGTAAACGTAAGAAAAAAATGCTGTATACCGCGGCTAACATGAGCACTATGCAGAAACACTTACAGCCCCACCACAGCTCTCTACTAACGGTGCAGTAGTTAGTAGTACGGCATTTTTTTCTGACAATATTGTGTTCGTCTTGTCTGTCACTCTTTCGCCGTTTATTATTTCCGCAGGAAGTTCTCGTTGTACGAGATCTCGCAAGATCTCGTCACACCCCTAGTAAATATAGTTTCCTTTTTGCAAGAAATGACTGTGAAATGCTATAGCCTATATTTACAAGCATGTGCAATGTTAGCTGAGCTAGCTTGATTGGCTATCAACATGTGCTGCTCATTAAGCCTCAGGCTAAAGCTGTGGAGGACAGCAGGTAGAGATGAGGACAGAAGCAACATTGCCAGCAGGTCAAATTTGGTAGTTTTGTTTTTAAAATGAAAGCTAGCTAGGTTAAGTTGAGCTGTGGCTATGGCATGGCTTAACAAGCAGGACGTAGCCACATGCCCTGCTCGTTAAGCCTCGTTTAGCATTTACGTGAAGTGGATGCCTGCAGAGAGGACAGGAGAGGAGGACTAGAAAGCAGCCAGTTGTCAGCTTGTTTTTTTTGGAATTGGAACAAAAAAGAACTAAGAGGATATATTGATATCATCTTTGGTTTTCCTATTCTGTAAGTACTAAGTTGATTAACAAGTTTATGTAACTGCCTGTTTGTATCCACCTGTAGCTTTTGGAATTGCTGAGGTATGGACCTGGAAGCCTTAACTTTTAGACACAGACATTGTGTTTATTTTAGAGAATTTAATATTTTCTTAGTAGCCCAACATTATTTTGAAGTTGCAGTGACACAGGAAGGCTGGAAGATATATCATTAATATAGTACTTTCAGGCCATTTAATAAATGTAATGTGTTTATGATGTTCTGTTAGTGTACTAAACCTGTAAGATAAAATAATTGGTACCCATAGTAACCCACCACAATGATCAATATACAAAACATGAGGGGAAACAGACCTGACAGGTATCTGGGGCAGTGTGTAGAGTGTTAGTTCCAAAAAAGAATGTTAAAAACAGTGTTTACTGTTAATATAGATCTTCACACTGTTCATTTAGTTAGCTGAGGACAGAGGCAGTAGTAACTTGTAGAGGGGAGGGGACTGCCTTTTCTCTTGTAGTTTTACATACTTTTGACCATTATTTGACCAGTCAGGTGCATGTTAATTATTTGAATAATTCTAAAACAGATCTAATGCCAGAAGCATCACAGTGATAGCATTTCATGCCCTGGTTCAGGGCATTATAATCTGTAATTCATATTGACCAAAGAAACCAAATTGAAAAGTACTTTGAACCCCGAAACACAATATGAATTTCATTACTGTCACATGAAGAAAGAGAAAATGTAGAGAGTATGATATCATTTAAGATTTTATCTTGGAAAACTAAACACAGCTGCTGTTAGTTAAACATTTTTTTCTTGCTACCTGTCTATTATTTTTGGATGATAACACTGAGCAACATGATCTATGAAGCCTACTAGAGATTCGCTCAATTTGGTTTTTGACTAGAGAGATTATATGGTCAGTGACTTTCCATCAGAAAACAAAATCAGTTGGAGGCAGGATGAAGTTTAGTCTGAATGTGGTCTGGAGATTAAAGCAACTGTCATCCTCCCCTGTTATGTAGTACAGACTCCCACCAGCCTGTTACTTTATGAGAAAGATGTTACACTTTTTAATGTATTGTTAAAAGAATCAATACAATATGATACTACCTACCCAGCACACCATAGCAAAGATGATACTGACCATTACATACTGGTTGAACAAAAACAATGAAGTCATTAAATGCTGTGTTCATTGGAGTATAGTTTTCATAAACCCCGGTCTACAATATAGTTTTTTTTTTTTTTTTCCATTTTACAGGCCCTTGATGACGAAATGGCTCCAAAGATTTGTGGTGCCACAAATCCCCCATTCACAATTGATGATACTGAAGAGGTATGTCTTCACAAAAGATAGATTTTTATAAATATCTTGCTCTGATTTTTAATATCTTAGAAAAGTTGTCAGTGAGTTTCAAAGCAAGGTTTTCCTCCGTCTTTCTGTCAACAGTAGAATGGTTTCTGTTTTTTATTCAGATGCCAAATATCCTCTCTAGTGTACATTCCCAGGACTTTCTCTTTATTGTCCTTTGTCTCTGTTTCATCTTCTACAGCTGACCACTGAGAGCAAGTGCATCCATACAGCCGCCAGCCACCCAAATCAGACCAGTCCAGAGCTCGGCCCTCTCACCAAGGTTGGAGAGGTAAATTAAATCTGATGTCCAACTTAGTGAAGTTATTTGTGGCAAAATGTTAAATCTTCCAACCTATTTCTATCTGTGTGTGTTTGTGTGCAGTTGCCTGAGTAGAACATGCTTTATGTGGAAAATGAAATGTAAGGACATTGTCTGAACATGCTTTTTCAAGCTTCAGTCAGTATAATATCTGAGTGTATGTGTATCAAACGGTGAACCCCACCCAAATATGACTTGGGAGGACCATACTGTTTAGAGGGTCATGTCACCAGAGGCGTCACTTTGGTTTTTAAGAACACTTGGACTGCCTGCATTTGATCTATATGTTGGTTTAATGTGAATGATACGTTGTTTAGGTACATCTAGTGGATGAGCACCCACTCAACAGCACTGATGAAAATTCATGACAAGATGTCATTTAAAAAGAATCCTAGCAAATCTAAGAACTATAAAAGGACTAAAAAGTCACTCAGTGTAAAAGCTTACAGCCCCTTTTTCTAGAAGTGCGATCATACTAGCAAGTGGGCTGGCAATAGATAAACAACGAAGTAATCAAATGCTGTATTCATCAGAGTATAGTTTTCATAGTCTATAGACTGTAGTCATGTGGCCTGTTCAGTGACTAGATAACCGTTTTGGGAGACTACATGTTTTCCACAAAACACTCACAGAAATACAGCCAGTATATCTTTTCACAGAATGCTACACAGGGAACATCTTGTCTTCAAGATATTTATGATAATATATTTATTTTATTTTTTTCCATTTTACAGGCCCTTGATGACGACATGGCTCAAAAGATTTGTGGTGCCACAAATCCCCCATCCACAATTGATGATACTGAAGAGGTATGTCTTCACAAAAGATAGATTTTTATAAATATCTTGCTCTGATTTTTAATATCTTAGAAAAGTTGTCAGTGAGTTTCAAAGCAAGCTTCTCCTCTGTCTGTCAACAGTAGAATGGTTTATTCAGATGCCAAATATCCTCTCTAGTAGTATGTTCCAAGGACTTTTTCTTTATTGTCCTTTGTCTCTGTTTCATCTTCTACAGCTGACCACTGAGAGCAAGTGCATCCATACAGCCGTCAGCCACCCAAATCAGACCAGTCCAGAGCTCGGCCCTCTCACCAAGGTTGGACAGGTAAATTAAATCTGATGTCCAACTTAGTGAAGTTATTTGTGGCAAAATGTTAACTCTACCAACCTATTTCTATGTGTGTGTGTTTGTGTGCAGTTGCCTGAGTAGAACATGCTTTATGTGAACAATGTTGAGTAGAACATGCTTTATGTGGACAATGAAATGGAAGGACATTGTCTGAACATGCTTTTTCAAGCTTCAGTCAGTATAATATCTGAGTGTATGTGTATCAAACGGTGAACCCCACCCAAATATGACTTGGGAGGACCATACTGTTTAGAGGGTCATGTCACCAGAGGCGTCACTTTGGTTTTTAAAGGGGTGATAGAATGCAAAACTGATTTTACCTTGTCATAGTTGAATAATGACTGTTTAGTGGGTAATTAGAACATACATAGAACCTCTAAATCCCATTGACACCTCTTTTCTCTGCAAATCTCACTGTTTGAAACTGCCTCTGAAAACAGGCAAATCTCAACGAGCCCCATGGTTGACGTCAACTATTGCGGCTCCTCCTTTGCTCTAGTCTTTCTCTTTGTCACGCCCCAACATTTACATAGGCTACACAACTTATCGAGATCAGTTAGTCTTCTGAATCTAGGTGCAGATCTCAGAAATAATATACATTGTATGCTATTTTACCATTAAATTCACTTCTGAGACTTTTTTCGGAAATCAACTATGTGTAGAGGTAAATATGGGCCGCTTTACGAGAATTGATGTCTAATTGTAATTTTGTCCGACTGTGTCGGAGTTCAGAGGCTGGTGCTGCCTGTGTTGCTGCCTCGCTACCTGGCCTGCCTTCCTTCACAGACCCCGGCCTGCTGTGAGGTAGATGGAGCTCAGTCACGGCTGGAAATCCACTGCACTCCATACCCGCTCAAAGTCACCCTTTTGGGCTAATGGACTACGAAACGCCGCTGCTCTGACAGAGCTCCAGGGCCTCCAACTCCCCTCTTCCTGCTAGCTAAATGCCCGGTGTGTGAGAGTGAGAGCGCGGTCAGCGAGCTTGTTACACCAGCAATCTCTTACCACAGGTTCCAGTTAATCTTTTAATGTGTGTAATTATAATGTGTTGAGTTATTTAAACAAACGATTGGGGAAATAAACGCTGCTTGTCCGTGAGTCTCATTGATAGAGCCTGCGGCTGGATGGAGCTCTATCATTGAGAGCTAGCTAGCTAGCCTCCTCTTAGAATTCCTCTGGAATTCAGAAAAATTCATTAACTTGAAATCTGACACAGTTGTTAGCTTTATAAGACATTTAGTTAGATGTTGTGTAAGTGGCGTGACGAAATTCAAACTGTAAATATACTCGAATTAAGGCGAAAAGGAAGCTAACTATCCGTGGTTTGTAGCTTGGATTGAAGGGACAGTCACAGCTAACAAAACACCTAGTCTTCACAAATATTAATTAACTTGAAATCGGACACTGTTGTTAGGTTTATAAGACATATAGTTAGATTTTGTATAAGTGGCGTGACATGTGTGTAACATGTGGTAAGAGATTGCTGGTGTAACAAGCTCGCTGACCGCGCTTTCACTCTAACACAACGGGCCATTTAGCTAGCAGGAAGAGGGGAGTTGAAGGCCCTGGAGCTCTGTCAGGGCAGCGGTGTTGGTAGTCCCTGCTGTGGGCTGCTAGCCAGGCCGGGGTCAGTGAAGGAAGGCAGGCCGGGCAACGAGCCAGCACCGGCGGGCGGCGAGGCAGCACCAGCGGCTGAACTCCGACACACAGTCTTACCAAATTTGCAATTAGCCATAAATTTTCATAAAATGGCCCATATTTGAGCTTTATATAGTTGATTTCTCGCTTAAAAAAGTCTCATAAGTGAATTTAATAACGAAATAGCCCGACAAACAATGTATAACTTTGCAGTGTCTGAAAGATGAGGCCTGCTGCCGAGTCTCCCTTATGTTTCTATGTATTTTGCTCAAACCAATCAGCGCGTAGCTCATTCTGAATATTCATTAGCATACCATATTTGGAAGAAAAGCTCTTGTTCCAAATAGAGCCATATTCAAGGGCCTTATAAAATAGCATTCGGGCAATTTTCAGCCCAAACAATGTTACATACCCCATTAGGAGACCTTAAGGAACAGTGTAAAATACCCTATATTATCATTCTATCACCCCCTTAAGAGCATTTGGACAGCCTGCATTTGATCTGTATGTTGGTTTAATGTGAATGGTAAGTTGTTTGGTTACAGGTAATGGATAGGCACACTATTAGTTATACTGGGCTACAACAAGTCAGCTCCTAGCACTGAGGCTAACCACAAATTCCCCATCTACAATTAAAAAATATGAAGAAGGTATATCTTCATTTAGGATACGCTATCAATAAGCTGCGTATAAATAAGATACGCTATGAATAACAATAAAATACAATGCAATAAAAGGGTAATATGTATGAGGTAAATTAAATGTTACATTGGTATTGGATTTAAAGTGATTAAATATTGATATGTAAATATGAAATATCTTTATGTCCAAACTATGTGGCATAAATAAATACTAAAATAAAATTTTTCGTCAACAGTGTCAAAAACCCCGCCTGGTGTGCACAACAGTATCCTCCTTGGACAAGTGTGTTCATTGTGTGAGACCCGTCACTTCCTTCAAGTGGCTTGGCTATCGATGCACAGGTTAGATATTTAGTGAATTAGTATAGAGTGTACTGTAATGTGTTGTGCTCTAACCACTTAAATAGACCTGCAGTGTTAACATTATATAGGTATAATAGCTCAAAACTACTCAAGTAAAAATAGTTACTTTTGCAAAAAGTGGCAAGTACAAAAACAAAGGCCAATCTATTCCCAAGGTCTTTTTATTTGATGGGGCTATTTCAACCACAGATTTGTCTGTCCAGCTAGTGAGTTTTAGTAATGCCATTTTCCAGATGAGATTGCGTTAAGTAAAGCTGAAGACAGTGGGGGCGAATCTGATAACGGCAACACAGAAGTCACAGCATCAGAGTTTGGAACTGTGGAGCCTGTGGATTTTGACTCTACAACCACAGAGCAAGACCATGACATTGGAGGCTTTGGTATGTTGACTCACTTCATAGTCACTGCTCATAAAATTTATTTTTTATCTGTGACAAAAGTAACTTTTGTTAAATTGTGTGTTCAACAGGATCAGTGTCATTTGTGTCGTCCACAGTAAATGAGAGTGTACATCCCTCTGAAGGTAAGATTCAGATTCAAGAGGTTTATTGTCTTATGCACAGAAAAATCACAGTGGTTTATACCATACAATGGAATTCTTACTTTGCCCAACTCCCTTAACAGAACAGTTCAATAATAAGACAAATACACAACACAAATAGAAAAATTAAATAAAGTAAAAGGGTTAGGGTTAGGCAAACTTAAGTTGGAATTAAAAGAATAGAAACCTGAGTTGAATAAGTTGCTCTGTGCCTCAGTTACAGTTAAGGTGGCGATAGTCATTCAGACAAGTCACAGTGTCCTTTGAGAGGGGCACAATGGTGGTGGACTTGAAGTAGATGGGGACATGATGGGGATGGGGAGTGATGACACAGAGTGGTGCGTCCAGTATGCCCTTGTTGGCCATAGTCCTTCCCTTTCAGCTGGTGTTGAGGGCTTCGAAGTGAGCCGTTTGTTTTCTGTTTGCAGTCTGTGATGTGTTGCAGACCTTGCCACATGCTCCCGGGATCAGGAGTGGTGTAATATCCCTCCAGCTTCAGTCTGTATTGTCTCTTGGCCTGTCTGATTGATCTACGCAGGCCATATCTGGCCTTTTTCCACACTTCAGTTAGGTTTTCCAGTGTTTGTCGTTGGTGTAGGTCTTGCAGCGTTTAGTGGGGATAATTTTCTTAGTGTATTTACGAATGTAGCCAGTTACAGCTGCAGCTGCATTCCTTTAGGTCCACAGTACAGTCTCCTCTCAGAGCAGGAGTTTTAAACACACCTACCATGCCTCTACTGTTAAAGCAGTCCTGAAGCACTAGTTCAGATCCTTCATTCCACACTTTAATAGTTTTACTTACTGGGGGAGCTTGTTTGAGGAGTTGCCTGTAGGCTGGGTAGAGGAACTCTGAGATGTGGTCTGATAGTCCAAAGTGTGGCCGAGGCACAGCCTTGTAGGTGTTCTTCACATTGCTGTACACTTGGTATTCTTCTCCCTCGAAGGAAAGCTCATGTGTTGATGGTACTTTGGTAGGACGCTCCCTGAGGTTGCAGTAGTTAAAATCACCAGCCACGATGAAGGACAGCATCTGGGTGTGCAGTCTCCAGCTTGCTGATGAGGTCCTGTAGCATCCTCATCGCGGTCACGTGATCAGCCCGTAAACAGCAAGCAGAGGCACAACGCTGAACTTGCTTGGTAGATAAAAGGATCTATACTTTAGCATTAAAAGTTCAATGTCCGATGAACCGTGCTTTTCAACAACCTGCACATTCCCACACCATCTGTTGTTAATGTACACACGCCGCCTCCCCTGGTCTTCTTCAAGGCCTCTGTGCGGTCTTCGTGGTGGATGGAGTGTGTGTGGAGCAGGAGAACCGAGTTTGGGGTGCTGTCAGAGAACCAGATCTCAGTGATAATAAGATAATAACTTCTTAGCTCATCCATCTTATTTGTCAAGAGAACGGACATTAGCCAGCATGGTCCTGTAGCTCAGCCTAGCATGTAGCCCACCTCTCTTGCCTCGTCCCCGTTGTGGGCGCACCGGTGTTGCTGTGTCCTGCTGGCTGGAGTTGGCTTGGTCCAGGCGTAGGAGAAAGTCAAAGTTCAAGAGGCGTTGTTGTAAGCTTGTGTTGACAATTGCCAATGTCCAGAAGTTCTTCCCTGCTGTATCTTACTGTTGCACACACAAGCTGTGTGTGTAAGATGCAAAATAACAAAATAAACAAAGTCAGTGTCAGGAGAGCGAAGCAAACACCAAGTCCACTGTGGGCACCATGTTGAATTGTGAAGCACCTTAATGTGCTTTGAATAAGACACATCCTTTTTAGGCCAGGTATGAAAGGAAGAGAAAGCTAAATAAAAACTCATTTTTCAACACATTTTAAAAAGAATAAAATGAAGTATAGGAATAAAACCGAAGACCAAACAATGACTTTGCAGTGTATTCTACACATGCCACAAAACTGCAACATCCACAGTTGGATTCCATCTAAGGATATTTATGCACGGCTCTGTGATGTTTCCTGTCTCTGAAGTTTTCAACTATCAAAATGCAAGAGTAAAGGGATATAAATAAATAGCCCTAAATGTTACTGTACTGCATTTGTACAAAACATCTTGTCTGCAAGGGAGCATATACACTTAAGTAATGATCAGGAAATGTATATTGAATTGGAGATAAAAGTAAAGTTACCTCCTTCTCTTCAAATGTTCTCTTGATTGCCCATGAGTATGTTCTATTAACTCTCTTTTTGGCAAGTTGGTTAAAAGACAAAAAATGAATTGGTATGAATGAGTGCCACAAAATCGTTTAAAAGTAGTATTAGGCTGATTGTTACGTACTTTATGTGTTATGTTTCAATATCAAGCCTAAACTTTCAGACCAAGTTCCTACACTATTTAGCTAACTCTATGAAATCAGATTTAATCAGACCTTAAACCCCATAGTCTTTGTTTCATTTAAAATAAGGTGTGTTGAAGTACAATGCCAATGCCAACTTAAGACATTTTACTAATTGTAGTATTACTAACTGTACTTAAATTAATTCATATATCAAAAGGTTTAGCCACTTAAACAGATGAACAGCAAAGACATTCTAAAAATGTTTTAATGCTGATGACTTTAATACACTCCATTTTGTCCACACTATAAAGTGACCAATCAACTGATACCCAAAGTGAATTATTTAGAAAAGTAAACTGCCATTTCTTGTCAACTGTGGCACTAACTGAACTCATGTTTTGATGGCTTCAACTGTCACATTTTGTTTGTGATATATCTTTTTCTTGTTTGCCTATCTTCCAGGGAATTATGCTGATAAAGAACATGGATCCAGAAGAGTGGCAAAGAAAGTGTGGTCTAAGGCTGAGGTCGCTGCAGTAATGCGACACTTCAAAGATCATATAAGCAGGGGGAAACTGGGCACCAAAACTGAATGCAGTCACTGCAAACTGGTGACCCCGTGTTGGCACAAAGAACCGTGCAAAATATAAGGGACTTTGTTAGAGATAGAGGAATAACTGCAGAGAGGCAGTCACAAAAATAAAAGATTTAAATACACTGACAGTTGTAGTGGTGTTTCTGTTAGGTTTAAAAAGTGTGGCTCTTGTGTTACAAGTTATCTGCCTGTTATAGGTTGTGATAATACCATTTTAAAGGTTGAGTACAAAAATAGAAGGTGGAATTATACAAAGAGGCCATCATAACAACAACTTTTACATGTTATTAATTTATTTTTGTTATGAGCAACCATGGGTCTTTTGAAGTTGGGTAAGAATGAGATTTGAGCAAAAAAGCTAAAATCAGTTATTGTCATGACACTTGTGTGACAATCTATTGTTAAGCTGTTACAGGCTCCTATCTGGCTCTTAGTCAGTGTCACCAACTAACAATGGTGATATTTGAGTTGTACAATGAAATAAATATGAAGTCCCATAAATGCTTGGTGGTGTCAGGTTAATGTGTATTTATGTTAATGAGCCCAAGTTATTTAAGTGACGTCATTGTCCCTTTAAAGATGAACTGAACTGGAATTTCATTAAAGGTGATATAACAGATATATTTTATTTCTTCTCGTTGGTACAATGATTAAAATGGCTGAATTTGTTAAAAGGGGTAAAATGGTACATTGAAAGTGTTGTTGTTGTTACATGGGCGCCGCCATGTTGGAATTCCACAACCTGCTACGTCACTGGCATGGTAAGCAGCCGGGGAATGTAAACAGTCAGAGGCTAACGGACATGGCTGAGGAAACGGCAACCAACAGGTTTAGGGGGGTTCATACTGTATTACCCCTGGCTGCAGTAATGAATTTTATAGGGCTAAGGCAGCTGGGGTTATGATACATCTCCACAGGCTACCTTTGACAAGGAAGCCAGTCCTAAACTCATAGCTAGCTGCCTTAAAACTGGCTAGCCCTCCGACGGCCCCTGGATTTAGAGTCTGTAGCGACCATTTTTTAGCAACAGACTATTTAGAGAGTTGTACATTTGATACAACAGGGTCACTGGTGAGGGTTAAGTCCAACAGACTGAAACCTGAGGCCATACCCTCAATAATCGATTTTTCAGGCTACAGTACAGGGCCGACTGATAGACCAACGGCAAGTACCAACACCAGCGATGCTATCTGCCGCAGAGACAGGGCGCTGAAACGCTCCCATCAGGCAGAGGACAGAGAGGGATGTTTAGCGGTTATCCAGCATGCTAGCTAGTCTACTAGGCAAAGGGCTGGATGTAACGTTGTTGTCACATACACAAAACACGTACATATTCACTTACACACACAAATAATAGCGTTCAACAAAACTGAGACTGACACACTTGGCCGTTCATTAAAAAAGTGGGTCACAAAACCAAGCTAGATACCACACGCTCCAACCTAGGGAAAGGGCTAGCAGCTAAACACGCTGGAAACACTTATGTCAAACTCCACAAGCTAGCACTCCGACCATAGACTGTATGAATAAATCCTGACTCCGACGATATCACAGATCAATAATAATGCGTTACTAGCTGCTAGCTAAATCACAGCAGGTCTATAAACAGACTCCAATGTCCCTTTCTCACCCTGATGCTAGCTGGTGTCCACCGCCTCAGGGCACATCGTTGATGCAGAGGGAGTTCAACTCGCAGAAAAAGCTGCTAGTTCCTTAGTAAGAGGTATCTGTGCAGTATCCATTTGTGTCATATCCATCAACGACCACAAGGAAAACATCTGCCAACTCTACACTAGCCTAACGTAAACGGCAAAACTCGTGAATCCTCCGTGCATCTATGGTCAACGTGTGGTTACTCTACTACATGCAGCGAACTTTTTTTTCTTTTTTCAAACTTTATTTATTTTGGTTTTAACATTTTGCGTGCAGGTAACTTAACAAGCGATCCCATTGGATGAATTCGTCCAATCACAGATGGATTCAGTTGCAGTGTCCATGCTCCGGCAGCGACCACACACACACCAGTCACTTCCCCCCCACACGGTCCTGTACTGCAGGTGGAGCCTGAAACCATGGACTGGTCATCCTCCATGTGGTGGTACTCAGACACTGCAGGCCTGTCCCTCACAGGCTCAAATGCGTAACCTATGCCATTAAAATTACTCATTTTCATGTCCATGCTGCACTGTAGCCTATATACCTTCGCAGGTCCTACCATGCCAGTGACGTCATCGAAATTGTCAGTGTTTTAATAATAACAAACGTAATTTTTGTGTTGCTTAAAAAAAGCTATATTGATTTTTTTTTATTAAAATTTTTAGTGTAATTCATTTTTATTTGTCATAACCAACACATTATCAATGCAGATTATTTCAGTTCAGTTCATCTTTAAAGTCCCAATAATGTTTGTTTGGACCTTATAAGTCACATAAGGAGGACTGTCTCTATAAACCACAATAGTTTTAGGGTGGTGTGTATCACGCTCTGAAGGGTGTATCTGAAGTCTAAAGTGACCTGAATTTTTTTCAGATTTTTTTGAGTGTTTTAATCTAACTCCCATAGCTCTAGGACCTCAGGAAAGGGTAGTCCATCTAAACCACCACCAGGCCTGTTTGGAGAAAAAGTCCAGCTAAACCACATAGACCCGTATGTGTGTGTGTGTGTGTGTGTGTGTGTGTGTGTGTGTGTGTGTGTGTGTGTGTGTATATGTGTGTGTGTGTGTGTGTGTTTAGTAGTTAAGTAATATCAAATTCTTCGGAATATGACTCCTCTCAGGTGATTGCACAATGGCTGGAAGGCAAATATCAGGTACAATGATGGATAGACACACACAAACCAATACCACAACACTACACAGGCTTACATACAAGCAGTGATTTGTCTGGAAACCCAACTAAGATCTCATGGAAATACAGTTTTTTACGATCGCTATGAAAATGTTTTCAATACTTTTTACAACTTTCCTAAACCCTTAACGCACCAACACTCCTACAATACACAACTGGCAAAACAGTTCATTTCATGCTCAGAATCCCACATTGTAAACTAAACTCTAACACAAATTTTCAAGATACAATAATACACTAACACAATACACTCTGTCTACCAAAACAATGCAATCATGTCTCAAAATCTAATAATTCTTCCAGAACACACAACATTTACATTAAGTCAATCATAGAACAATATCATACAAAGCACTAAAATCAGGTGGAATTACAGTCAGCTCTGCCCTTATATAACAGACAGTAGTGGTTGTACTGATCAGAGATTGGGTTTTGCAGTTTCTCTTGAAGCTTTCCCCCTTTATTTGACAGGACAGCTAGTTGAGAAAGGGGAAAGAGAGAGAGAGAGGGGGTGAAGACATACAGGAAATCGTCACAAGTCGGATTTGAACCCTTGACCTCTGCGTCGAGGCATAAACCTCCAAGTATATGCGCGCCTGCTCTACCACTGACCCAATCCGGCCACCATTTTGTTTCTTTTGCTGCAGAGATTCAATACAAAAAATGAATGACCCGTCTCAGAGTAGCTTTATAGAATGTAGTTTATGAACAAAAAGGAGACAGAGACAGAATTGTCCTGGTACTCCTCTTCCTCTCCCTCATGAAGGAATCTTTCTTATTTTCTGTGTTCATCTACAGTATATTGTTCAAATAAATCCTCTTTGACTGTATGTACTACAGTAACATATGATCATGGGATTGGAAGAACCTCAACAGCTGAGTGTGTTTCCTAGAAGGGAATCAGCTGGGATTGATCAATTTGCATAACTTCAATGAGCTGTTTCTCAATAAATGCATGTATAAAATGCAGGGGATATATTTGTGTTTCAATTTACAATATGATCAGCTGTTCACTTTGACTTTAGCCTATAAGTTAGGTTTAGAACATGATGGTATCTGTTCTGACATACAGTGTGAAAGCATTTGCAAATTGGTCTGTAAAGATCCATTGTTTTGGTTTTGAGCTTGTGTGTAAAAGAAGTTTAAGCATTTTAAATGTGTGTTAACTGAATGCATTTAGTGTCAAAGCTACAAGAAATGTGATAACTGTAGAGCCTACACAGACGGATGTTGTGCTAACTGTGTTAAGAGTTAAAAGTATTGAAAAAAGTGTCATAGCGATCGTAAAAAACTGTAAATGGAACCAATGGGTTTAACTGCCAATATGACTTGTGGTGTGTCTCAAATCGCGCACTTCTGTACTTATACTAACTATTTGAGTACACTCAAAATTTCACTCGTCGAAGTGTGGTAAATGCAGTGCACTACAAGTACCCGGATGGTGCACTCATAACGGTGAAAAAGTTGAGTGTGGATCGATGGACACTTTCCACACTCAACTGTCGCCATCTTGGCTACGATGAAGGGGCGGAGCTAACAAAAGGTGAAAAACTTTTCGATAATGGCGGCCGAATACGCGACAGCGAGACCCAAATGTAGGTTCAACATCAGTCTTTTTGCTATACTTGTTTAACATATACGCAACCTGTTTATGTATGTGTGGTTAATTTTGCAGTCAGTGATGATTTTTTTACCGCGAATTATAACGTTTATTTGCATCGTAATTTGACGTGCTATCAAGCTAGGTTTAGCTAACCTTAGCTAGCTAACAGCGGCGAAGTTACTGGTACTTCTAGCTATACTCTTTGGTTTAACCACTGGCAAATAAGTTATAACCTAGCTAACGTTACATGTGTTGTGGTATACGGTTCTTTGTTTTAAACTATCGTCCTCACTGTAGACGATTTTAGCGTTAGATGTGTGATCTGGTAAATATACATTAAGCTGCCAACGTTAGTAGTAATGTTACAGTACGTTAATGTATGCTATGTTATATCGTATTAACAGAGCTGTTTCTGTCCTGATCTGACTTATATAATTGTTAGGGACACGGACAATGCTGCCAACTTGAGGGAAGTCCTCGTCTGCTGGAAGGAGAACGAGCTGAGGGAGGAGAGAGAGGATTTCCCTGCTGGTCTTGTGGACAGCACAGTGCACTGTCAGGGTGCAAAGGCTCCTGGCTAAACCACGATCAGATGTACGCGGCGGCAGCCAAAAGAGGAAGACAAGGGCCCCGATGACGGGGTCCCACGCCCGTCGCAGGGATGTACCGTTAAAGGATCCCCCTGGAGAGTCTGAAGTCCACCCTGTATCATTTTCCCATCAAAATACAGCACCAGCAGCAACAATGAATAGAACAATAGGATCTATTTAAATGTCTATTGTGTTGCCTCTGCTTTCACTCTTGTATTTTCACTGTAATTAATAGCTATTGCAATAAACACCCTTTATATAAACATATAATATGACTATTTTCTATGTTAACGTTATATGTCAGTTGGACACCATTTTAATTGTTCCAATTTTGCTAAATAACTCAAAATGGCCATTTGTGGTTATTTATTTTTTTTTACAATGAATTAAGAGCAGAAGCATGAATATCATCATACCTGGATGTTTACGGTTGCATAAAATAAAGTGCAAAAACAAGCAACAATAAAAACAATCATTCATTTTGATGAACAAGGCAGAAATGTATGGTGACAACAGGTGGTGGGAATGCTCTGCCCTGGGTATAATTCACAACTTCACAGAAGAAGAAGGAGGAGGACTGAGATGTTTTGATCGTCACTTCCTGTAAGTACAAAAGGCAGTGCGCGATTTGAGACAATACTCCCCCGTCAAATTTTACGCACTATGCAAGTAAGTACATAGTGTACGAAGTGCACTTCCCTTAGTGCACTACGGGAAGTGCGCGATTTGAGACACACTACTGGCCTTTCATTGATGAAAAAGGTAAAAAGTGTGACTTCCTGTAGCCGGGGAGCAGCAGCTCAGGGCTGAAAGCTCAGCTGAGAAACCACATTCAGAGGCCAAAACCTTTAGCTGGGTGGAGTCTGGAGACAGACAGGTAGAGAGAGAGACAGGTACACAGAGCTAAACACCACAGTCAGTAGGAGACAGACAGGTAGAGAGAGAGAGACAGGTACACTGAGCTAAACACCACAGTCAGTAGGAGACAGACAGGTAGAGAGAGAGACAGGTACACAGAGCTAAACATCACAGTCAGTAGGAGACAGACTGGTAGAGAGAGAGACAGGTACACTGAGCTAAACACCACAGTCAGTAGGAGACAGACAGGTAGAGAGAGAGACAGGTACACAGAGCTAAACATCACAGTCAGTAGGAGACAGACAGGTAGAGAGAGAGACAGGTACACTGAGCTAAACATCACAGTCAGTAGGCGATAGACAGGTAGAGAGGGAGACAGGTACACAGAGCTAAACACCACAGTCAGTAGGAGACAGACAGGTAGAGAGAGAGAGACAGGTACACAGAGCTAAACACCACAGTCAGTAGGAGACAGACAGGTAGAGAGAGAGAGACAGGTACACAGAGCTAAACACCACAGTCAGTAGGAGACAGACAGGTAGAGAGGGAGACAGGTACACAGAGCTAAACACCACAGTCAATAGGAGACAGACAGGTAGAGAGAGAGACAGGTACACAGAGGTAAACACCACAGTCAGTAGGAGACAGACAGGTAGAGAGAGAGACAGGTACACAGAGCTAAACAACACAGTCAGTAGGAGACAGACAGGTAGAGAGAGAGACAGGTACACAGAGCTAAACACCACAGTCAGTAGGAGACAGACAGGTAGAGAGGGAGACAGGTACACAGAGCTAAACACCACAGTCAGTAGGAGACAGACAGGTAGAGAGAGAGACAGGTACACAGAGCTAAACAACACAGTCAGTAAGAGACAGACAGGTAGAGAGAGAGACAGGTACACAGAGCTAAACACCACAGTCAGTAGGAGACAGACAGGTAGAGAGAGAGACAGGTACACAGAGCGAAACAACACAGTCAGTAAGAGACAGACAGGTAGAGAGAGAGACAGGTACACTGAGCTAAACACCACAGTCAGTAGGAGACAGACAGGTAGAGAGAGAGACAGGTACACAGAGCTAAACATCACAGTCAGTAGAAGACAGACAGGTAGAGAGGGAGACAGTTACACTGAGCTAAACATCACAGTCAGTAGGAGACAGACAGGTAGAGAGGGAGACAGGTACACAGAGCTAAACATCACAGTCAGTAGAAGACAGACAGGTAGAGAGGGAGACAGTTACACTGAGCTAAACATCACAGTCAGTAGGAGACAGACAGGTAGAGAGAGACAGGTAAACAGAGAAAAAGATGGCTAACATTAACTTAAGACACACACACACACACACACCAACTGGCTGTAGATGATGATTAATATACATTACAGTTTTTCTCGATTGCTTAAACACATTTCTTGAAACTATGCCTCGTATTCTCAAAACAGTAAACACAAATCCATAACGTCTCACCCAATTCACCAAACATCCTATGTTCAGGTCAAAATGAAGCACTATATCAAAACCATTAACTCTTTAGGCGCCGGGTTTTATTTGTAAAATTACTAGATATTGACACCTAAATTTCAGAAGGCTCTGGCTTGAAAGTGGTTTGAGATAGAGACAAGGTGTAAATGAAACAAATATTGAGAATGACCAAACGTTTATCTAGGGAGTACATTTTTCCATCTAATTTGCATATTATGACGTCATATGGTGGCGGCCATATTGGATTATGAAATTTTCTTGAAATACCTGATATTTTGAAAGTAGTTGAACTTATTTCATCAGATTTACCCCCCTCCATCCATTTTTTATATTGTCCACATATCACATGTACAGTGAAAAAGTAAATTGTAAGTCAACAGTCATAAACTAGAACTATTACACCACAAAAGTCATGTAAACAGTAGGCGTTTTTTTAGTTAGTTTTTTTTTTGTGATTTTGGAGGGGGGAGGGGCTCACAGCAGCACCTGCTGCTCATTGAGCACAGTAACTGCAGAGTGATACGTGCTTTCACGAGTCTCCAAACACCACAAAAGTTTCCAATAACACCAGAAAAAGTCGCTAGTCGCTTTTGACAAAAAAGTCAAGTTTGGATGGGATTTCGTCGGACATTTTACATTGAAGCATGATGTATTTCTGAGCTAAGGTCTTAGTACAAGATGTCTGCCAACTAGTGGAGGGGAGTATGAATGACATATAACACTCTATTCAGAGAAAACAGCTGTTTTATTCAGTACCGCATCCTGTCGCAATTTTGCGACTTTGGCGCTTAAAGGGTTAACTCTTACCGAAAAAACAAACTTTGACCTCAGACGGGACACACAAGCCGTCACAACATACACACTAAAACTTAGTTTTACACACTGGTGTAATACATTCAAAACAACATTTCCAAAACTGTTAAGTTATGTTGCCACAAACCTTTTCAGGTGAACACAAGACACAACCAATGGTTACATTGGCACATTTTATTCATTACTGTATTACAGTACTACACAGTTGCTCTGGGTCAGGCCAGAGAATCTCGTCCACATCACAGGCTATATTGGCCCTAGCCAGGCAGCGGGGGTAAAATCCTCTTGCATGCCTGATCCACCCCTGGCACGCATCTATTGATATGTCTAGGCAGGCTTCTTCCATGGCCTGAAGGAGGTGAACACGCATAAAAGGTTCTCGGTCATACACTTTCCACCGCCATGCCGAAAAAAACTCCTCTATTGGGTTAAGAAATGGAGAGTATGCAGGCAGAAAGAGGTTGGAAAATATTGGGTTATTGGTAAACCAGTCACGAAGCAGAGCAGCGCGATGGAAGCTGACGTTATCCCAAACAACAACATAGTGAGGGTGCTCTGGTTGTGCTGGTTCCCTGTGGTCCAGCTGGAACATATGCTCTCTTAGACCGTCAAGGAATGAAAGAAGGAGAGTAGTATTATAGGGTCCTAGACTGGCATGGCGGTGGAGTACCCCTCGTTGGCTGATGGCTGCGCACATCGTGACATTCCCTCCACGCTGACCAGGGACATTTACAATAGCCCGATGGCCGATTATATTCCTCCCCCTTCTCCTTCTTTTGGTGAGGTTGAAACCAGCCTCATCCACAAAGATAATTTCAGGTGGAACAGGCCAGCCGTCAATCTCAAAGATTCTCTGCAAAACACATCAAAACACAATAGAGTATATTACTACCCTGAAGCACAGTTCAAGAGGGCACAAATGGCAGCATAAACTGCTATACTGTGATGGTGCACAATACTTCATACAATATCAAAAGTCATACTTGAACATATTCCCCTCGTTGGTCTTTTACCCTGTCAGAGTTTCGTTCAAAAGGGACGCGGTACACCTGTTTCATCCGGAACCGATGCTTTCGGAGGATGCGATCAATTGTGGAAAGGCTGATGGAATTTATTCCTTGAAAATGATTATTATCCTCAATCACTCTCCTTTGAATCTGTCGCAGGAGGATTACATTATTGGCAATAACCATGTTTACAAGCTCCCTTTCTTGCTCCTCTGACAAAAGCCTTGGCCTCCCACCACCAGATGGTCGTCTCTGTATCCTGCAAAAATAGAAGCACGCATTACTGTAGATTTGATGGATTTATTTAGTATTACAGAAGCATAGTACAACAGTGCATGTGATGTCAAAGCACAGAGTACAGCACTCAAAAGTTACTGTACGGAGCAGTCGGACTGTAAGTACACCTCCCTGAAGGTTCTGATGAAGCGACTCAAATTAGGCTGGACTCGTTGCCCAGCCTCCCTCATGGTCATACCATGGACAACAACATGGTCCACTAAAGTGGCTCCAATTTCATCCGAGACTGCTTGTCTCCTTGCCCTTACTCCTCCTCCACCTCGTCTTTCACCACGTCCTCCTCTTCTACCTCGTCCTTCACCACGTCTTCCTCCTCTCCCTCCTCGCCTTCCTCCTTCACCACGTCCTCGTCCTCCTCCTTCTACTTCTCCTTCACCACGTCCTCGTCCTTCTCCTTCTCCTTCACCACGTCCTCCTCCTCCTCCTCCTCCTCCTCTTCCTCTCCCTCCTCGACCATCATTTCTCTGTGGATTCATTGTTCCAAAACTCAATGAACTGACTCTGACCATTTTATCTATCTGTTGAAAGATTGGTGAAAGATTCTGATTGGTGTGTGATCAATTTTGACTTGTAGTGTTTCCACCTGGGTAATTGTGTGCTAATTGAGCTTCAGCTGTGCTGACTTGAGTGAGCAAAATTGAATGCTGTGCTTTCTAAATGACAACATGGTGTAGGCAATGAGAAATTAAGGGATTTGTGTGTAGAGTTTTGCAGTAACAGTTCAACAAATCTGACTCATGTGTCAAAACCAGGGAATAGTGTTTATAGTTTAGTGAAATGGGTGTGCTTTTTGAAAAATGGCGTTATGGTTTTGAACTTTTAGTTCAAAAGCCTGGTTATAGTGTTTAAGCAATTGAGAAAAACTGTATTATTTGGGTTTTATAATTTGCTGGGTGCATTGACTTGTGTTGTCTAGACCTTCTCTATCTGGAAAGGGTCCCAAAATAACTCCAGTTGAGATCTGATAATATAAATAAAGTTGAATTCAATACTGGAGCAATTTCAAAGATAGTTGTTCCCATCAGTCCTAGAAACTAACCTTTAAAACTCCACTTACAGAGACCTGAAACATAACAGCCGTGTTGTAATGCAGTGATTCATATTACAGCTAGTAACGCTGGGACACTAGTTTGATCAAAATCAGTTCTTGCGCAAGTTTGAACAAGAATGGGAAAGCGTTACGGTTAGGACAGAACGGACCCAAACGCAGAACTCAACACAAGATATTTTATTGGAAAAGATGGGGAAGTGGGAAGGTGGATGCCAGGGAGCACGAGCACGGGGGCTGGAGCCGGGAACAGAGACACATGG
>NC_053123.1:37658289-37720789 GCF_010015445.1 Perca fluviatilis | reverse complement strand
AAACTATGAATGAACACATATGGAATTATGTACTTAACAAAAAAGTGTGAAATAACTGAAACATGTCTTATATTCTACTTTCTTCAAAGTAGCCACCCTTTGCTCTGATTACTGCTTTGCACACTTTTGGTATTCTCTTGATGAGATCCAAGAGGTAGTCACCTGAAAGGTTTTCCAACAGTCTTGAAGGAGTTCCCAGAGATGCTTAGCACTTGTTGGCCCTTTGCCTGCATGTTGCTGCAGGATGCTGTGGTAGCCATGCTGGTTCAGTATGCCTTCAATTTTGAATAAATCCCCAACAGTGTCACCGGCAAAGCCCCCCCACACCATCACACCTCCTCCTCCTCCATGCTTCACGTTGGGAACCAGGCATGAAAGCCCCCCCACACCATCACACCTCCTCCTCCATGCTTCACGGTGGGAACCAGGCATGTAGAATTCATCCGTTCACCTTTTCTGCATCGCACAAAGACACGGCGTTTGGAACCAAAGATCTCAATTTTGGACTCATCAGACCAAAGCACAGATTTCCACTGGTCTAATGTCCAATACTTGTGTTTCTTGGCCCAAACAAATCTCTTCTGCTTGTTGCCTCTCCTTAGCAGTGGTTTCCTAGCAGCTATTTGACCATGAAGGCCTGATTCGCGCAGTCTCCTCTTAACAGTTGTTCTAGAGATGTGTCTGCTGCTAGAACTCTGTGTGGCTTTCATCTGGTCTCTAATCTGAGCTGATGTTAACTTGGGATTTCTGAGGCTGGTGACTCAGATGAACTTATCCTCAGCAGCAGAGGTGACTCCTGGTCTTCTTTTCCTGGGGAAAAGTTTTCGCAATTTTTCCAGACGGACTGACCTTCATTTGTTAAAGTAATGATGGCCACTCGTTTCTCTTTACTTAGCTGATTGGTTCTTGCCATAATATGAATTCTAACAGTTGTCCAATAGGGCTGTCGGCTGTGTATCAACCTGACTTCTGCACAACACAACTGATGGTGCCAACCCCATTAACCAGCTACAACCTCACTGTACCGTGGACGGCACACTTTGTGGCTGGGGTGTTCACTCATTAGCGTTTTTATAACTTTAAAGCATTACATCTTCAACATATACAGCCATGCGCCACACTAATTGAAAGCTTAGCCTCTAATGATTAATTTAAGCCCACATACAAAGCATAAGATGATTTATAGCAGTTACACAACTGTTGCAAAGTAACAGAAAATGAAACAATTCAGCCGTAAACTGCGCCGCTTGTGTATAGAGCAGAGAGTGCGTGCATACCTTTTTTCCTTGTCCTTTCAGCAACAAAGTGGTATTTTGCCCAAAACTTGATTTTCATAAATCTCCAAGAGGCCAAGGAAATGTAATATCCAAGCAGTTATATTCCAAAACGATGTGTTCGCCTCAAAATGTCCGAATCGCAACGGAAAAACACGAAGCAGTATTCCATTTCCGCACTTCAATCGCGACTCGCTTCTCTCCACACGTTGCTACATGCTCGAGGTAGGCATCGCTGTAATGCAAATGCTCTAAGCTTTCATTGGATACCTCGTTTGAGCAAATCCGTTCAGGTTTGCCTGAGATATGGCCAATGAAAGGCGACATGGGTCTGTCACCATGTCAGCCCCACGTGCGCTCGATCGACATTTCCCAGGACCAGTTACATTTAAATGCTACAAGTCCCGTCTACTTTTTTAGCCAATGAGCAGACAAGCCGATTGATATTGAATATTGATATTGAATATGACCCTGACATTTCAACCCTGTGTTGGCAGGGGCTGTGTCAAAAACTGGGCCTCCTATGAGGATCTCTCACCCAGTGCAATTTGTAATTACTTATTTCTATATATTTATGTATATAGTTATTTCATGTATGTGTGTGATTGATGTGGGTGTGTTTGTGTATTTGAAAAGTGTTTTATTATGTACTTTATTGGCTTTTTTTTCTTTTCACAAATAAGAAAAACAGACAGACATTTCTGTAGAAAACAATTCATATAAAAAACATTTTTGGATTTCTGGATTTTTTCTATAGTAAGCTGAGACATGCTTGGCCTGGGTGTATCTGTAACCTACCAGATGTGTTTACAGTATTTTATTTTAATCATTTTACAGATGTATGACTTGGACGGAAATAAAAAACCTCCATTCTAGCCTCTGTAACTCTCTGTCAGTAAGGCCTAGAATCACCCTGACACTTGTAACAAGAAATTGAGAGTGTGTCCTTTGTCCTGGCACATCCCAGAGAGTCAAAGTATATGGGAGCTGTACCACTTTTAATTTGGGTATGTCGTTTAGACCCAAAAGCATGAAATTTCAGCCGTTTTTAATAAGGGAAAACATTCCACTGATTAACCCTGACAAGGCTTGTTTGTGAGATATCAAAAAAAGCAAAGGGTGGCTACTTTGAAGAATCTAAAATATAAGACATGTTGTCAGTTATTTCACACTTTTTTGTTAAGTACATAATTCCATATGTGTTCATTCATAGTTTAGATGCCTTCAGTGAGAATCTACAATGTAAATAGTCATGAAAATAAAGAAACGCATTGAATGAGAAGGTGTGTCCAAACTTTTGGCCGTACTATATATATATATATATATATATATATATATATATATATATATATATATATATATATATATAAAAAACAGGGCCGGGACTTTAACGCGTTAATTAAGATTAATTAATTACAGAATTTAATGTGTTAATTAATTACACAAAAAAATAAATTTTTTACGCATTTTAATCACACTTATTTTTGCACCGCGGGACATTTCTCACTGGATGAGTTTCGGCGGACCGATTATACTGGCGCACAACTAGCGTTCATGACTTCAGACAACAACAAACCACGGTGAACATGAACGAAGAAGCTGACGAGACCGCTTTGGTTGACCCCGCGGATGGGACATTTTGTTGTAAAAAACGAACGGATGGAAGCGTCGATAAGAGAGCATGGTTGTGTGCGAGCTATGCAACAAGGAATTCACACATCACCGCAGCACATCGAGCCATTTAGCAGCTAGCGTGGGCGTTAGCCCGACTCCGAGTACAAGGATCCACACCCGACCTACACTCCACCAGATGACTGGTTTAAGGACCAGGGGAACTAGTCTGAATGTAGGCTACTTGAAAGTATTGTGTTTTACTAAAGAAGGTCTACCTACCTATAGGCTACCTGAATTTTTGAAATGTACTATATTTCTAAATATGCTATTGCTACACTTAATGGCAAAAATTGCACTGGTCTGCTGGACTTGGTTGAACAAAAATAAACAATATTTTGTTGCTTAAGCTTATGTATTCAGTCATTCAATGGTATACTAAAAATCCATGTGAAAAAAATTACTTCTCACTGTTCTCAGGTTAAATATTTATTAAATTAAAATGCGATTAATTTCGATTAATTAATTACAAAGCCTGTAATTAATTAGATTAATTTTTTTAATCGAGTCCCGGCCCTAATATATATATATATATATATATATATATATATATATATATATATAGATCTTAGGGGACACGGTGGTGCGGTGGTTAGCACTGTCGCCTCACAGCAAGAAGGTTGTGGGTTCGTACCCCGGTTGGCCCGGCCTTTCTGTGTGGAGTTTGCATGTTCTCCCTGTGTCTGTGTGGGTTCTCTCCGGGTACTCCGGCTTCCTCCCGCCGACCAAAGACATGCGTGCTAGGTTTATTGGTGTCCCTAAATTGTCCTTCCTTTTGACTCACACACACACACCTCACACACACACACACACACACACTCACACACACACACACTCACCACACACACACACACACACACACACTCACACACACACACACACACTCTCACACACACACACATAGACACACAAACACACACACATACACACACACACACAGACAGACAGACAGACAGACAGACACACACACACACACACACACACACACACACACACACATACAGTAGAGATATGTCTCTAATATAGAAACGTTGTGTGTCCATCCTAGAAGCACACTATTCTATGAAGGATGAGAGATGTTAGATACTGTTGGTTTTCACCAAGGTTAAGAGGTCACGAAGAGCAGAAGAGGAAATGAGAAAGAGGACTCAACCCTTCTTACACACACACATACACACACACACACACACACAGACACACACACACACACACACATACACACACACACACACACAGACACACACACACACACACACACACACACACACACACACATACACACACACACACACACACAGACACACACACACACACACACACACAGACACACACACACACACACACACACACACACAGACACACACACACACACACACACATATACACACACACACACACACAGACACACACACACACACACACACACACACACACACAGACACACACACACACACACACACACACACAGACACACACACACACACACACACACACAGACACACACACACACACACACACACATACACACACACACACACACATACACACACATATACACACACACACACACACACACACACACACACACACACACATACACACAGACACACAGAGACACACACACAGACACAATATTAATAACAGAGTAATATTGGACTGAGTAGTTAAATTGTAGCATGACTATCAAATGGCTGTAGATGATGATTAATAGCCATTACACTGTTAATTTTAACAAGTTGACTTTACTTAAAATGTATGGAAACTCATTGCCTTGAAAAAACTAAGTTCAATGAACTTAGCAATGGAAAGTTAGTGCAGCTTAATTGTTCTGAGTAAACAATACTTAATAAACTTATACCTATTAAGTGAATACAACTTGTTTTTTTAAGTAAACACACATAATTAGCTCATGTTTTTTAAGTTAATGCAGGTTGCTTTTTCTGAGTAAGTAACACTCAATAAGCTTACACTTATTAAGTGAAGACAACTTGTTTATTTTAAGTAAACAAACTTAATTAGCTCATGGTTTTTAAGTTAATGCAGCTTGCTTTTTCTGAGTAAATACTTAATTAGCTCGCATTTTTTAAGTGAGCACTACTTAATACTACTGACTTGTTTTCTGGTTCAGTTTACAGACTGAAAATGACTACCAGTATACAAGTAGCATACACCTCTATTTAAAAAAATATCTAAAAGAATGAAATGAGAAGGTAGGTTTAGATGAATCACATCATTTCTTTATTTTTAAAGCATTCACATAGAACACCATATAAAATCTTTAGTAAAACAAGAGTGCTTGGGCTCTGTAGTAAAATAATAGTAATAAAAACATAGCAAGCACAAACACACAGACACAGACTGACACACATACACACACTGACACAGAAAACATAAGCATATAGAATCGCTGAGTCACGTCGTAGCTGGTTTTAAGTCTACCGTCAACGGATCCCATTTCATGGCTTATACTCCAATGTGTCAATGGAGAAATTGTATTTTTACTTCCAGAACCCGCTGTGGGCGGACTGTTGAGCTCTATACATGTAGCCAAATTCATTTCTCTGCATTTAACCCATCCCTCAAGGGAGCAGTGGGCAACCAATCACAGCGCCCAGGGACCAACCCCAGATCTGAGTCAGTGCCTTGCCTGAGTGTGTGTTTGTTTGTGTGTGTGTGTATGTGTGTGTCTGCGTATGTGTGTTCGTGTGTGTGTGTGTGTGTGTGTGTGTGTGTGTGTGTGTGTGTGTGCGTATGTGTGTTTGTGTGTGTGTGTATGTGTGTGTCTGCGTATGTGTGTTTGTGTGTGTGTGTGTGTGTGTGTATGTGTGTGTCTGCGTATGGGTGTGTCTGTGTGTGTGTGTGTATGGGTGTGTCTGTGTGTGGGTGTTTGTGTGTGTGTGTGTTTGTGTGTGTGTGTCTGCGTATGTGTGTTTGTGTGTGTATAGGTGTGTCTGTGTGTGGGTGTTTGTGTGTGTGTGTGTTTGTGTGAGTGTCTGTGTGTGTGTGTGTGTTTTATTAAATTGTTTATTTAGATAGGGACAGTGCATATTAATGGACATCACTACAAGTACACATGCTTGAGTTAGCACCATAGCTAATGTCCATCTATTGTCCCTATAGGCAGATACATAAAAACAGTTACAAGCATGCAACAACCTCCTAGTTTGAGAGGCAAGACTAACAACAGTCAGGACAAAATACTACAGAACATGTGGTTATCTCACATAATCCAATCCAATCCACTTTATTTATATAGCACGATTTTAACAAACACAAGGTTTCCAAAGTGCTGCACAAAAGATAAAACAAAGTAAATAGATAACACAATAAAAGCAGAGGTACCCCTATAAAATAAATGCAATAAAAAACAATTTAAATTGAATTAAATAAGTAAACATCAATTAAAATATGCACATATGCACATAACATCAACACTTTACCTGGTGTTAAAAGCCAAAGAAAAGAGGTAGGTTTTAAGAAGAGTTTTAACATTAGACAGGAGGCCTGTCTAATGTGCAGAGGCAGTCCAGTCAAAGGTTTTGGAGCTGCAACGGCAAACGCTCGATCCCCTCTGAGCTTGAGCCGAGCTTTAGGCACGGCACGAGATGGGCTAGGGGTGTAGGGGTGCAGCAGCTCAGAGAGGTAAGGTGGGGCAAGGCCGTTCAAGGCTTTAAAAACAAATAAAAGAATTTTAAAATTAATCCTGAAATGGACAGGCAACCAGTGGAGTGAAGCTAAAATAGGTGAAATGTGCCATGTGTGAGGCAGTTAAAGGTGATGTGGTGGCAAATTTTATTTTAACCATTATTGATTAATGATTTTGACCATTTGTTTAAAGATTGTTTTAAACCTCCACAAAATGCTTCCTGTAGACTTTTAAAGCACCAGAGAGGGGAACACCTACAGCCGTCAACTATAGTCTAGAGAGTTATTTAGTTTTACTAGCCTGAAGCTCCTCACATTGTTGACTTTTTGCTTAGATAGAAGCGGAGATGACTGTTTACAACAGTGAGAACTACGTAGCTTTCTGTCTCCTGAGATAAAACTGTTGTTTAGGCTAGTGTTAGGAACAGAGAGCAGAGGGGAAGGTGAGACAATGGTTTGACTGTTAATGATGTCCTCTCTTCAACTATGAGCATGCTAGAAGATATGTTTAGATGGGCTTAACAGAGGTCTTTACTATATGATGTTTTGATGTTTAGATTTTAGGTTAGAAAGACATTGTCAGTTGTGCTGCGTGTACCTTTGAAACTGTTTTTTTTATCATGAATATCACTAACGCTGTTGCTTGAAGAAAAACTTCCAAGATAGTGAGTGCAGCTTTGGGTTTCTAAAAGCCAGAATTCTGCATCAGCCAACCTGCTTGCTGCCCCTTCACATCGAGGGAGAACTAATCACTCAACCAAATCCTGACTGTTTGCTGTCCTGGCTCCTAAATGGTGGAATGAGCTACCTATCGACATCAGGATGGCCGAAAGCCTACATATCTCCCGCTAAAAACACATCTCTTCCAATCCACTTTATATACAGCTCAATTTTAACAAACACAAGGTTTCCAAAGTGCTGCACAAAAAGATAACACAATAAAAGCAAAGAGGTACCCAATATAAAGATAAACATACATGCAATTAAAATAAAAATTAAATTAAATAAGTAGAATAAATAAAAACTAAAATGCACTGTCCACAAACACTTAAAATAAGCAAGAATACACACAAGATCAACACTCTACCTGGTGTTAACCGACTACACCTCGGATAAACATCCAAAATAAAATCTGCACTTTCATATGGTTCTTTGTAGTTTTGCTTATTTAAATAAACATGACCCCTTTAACTTAAGGACAAGTACACAGTTCTTGTACACAAGAAATACAGCAAGAAGAACCCAGGATACTGGTTTGATCAAATCAGTTCTTGTGTAAGTTTAAACAACCGTGGGAGAGAGTGTGTTCACTTCTGTAGAAACAACACTTGCAAAACACTGACAGTGTTCTTGGCAGAAGTTCAAGGAAGAAGTTTGTCTCCCACCTCATCACACACACACACACACACACACACACACACACACACACACACACACACACACACACACACACACACACACACACATACACACACACACATACACACACACACACATACACACACACACACACATACACACACACACACACACACACACACATACACACACACACACACACATACACACACACACACACACGGGTTTATGTGGTTTAGCTGGACTTTTTCTCCAAACGGGCCCGGTGGTGGTTTAGATGGACTACCCTTTCCTGAGGTCCTAGAGCTATGGGAGTTAGATTAAAACACTCAAAAAAATCTGAAAAAAATTCAGGTCACTTTAGACTTCAGATACACCCTTCAGAGCTTGATACACACCACCCTAAAACTATTGTGGTTTATAGAGACAGTCCTCCTTATGTGACTTATAAGGTCCAAACAAACATTATTGGGACTTTAAAGGGACAATGACGTCACTTAAATAACTTGGGCTCATTAACATAAATACACATTAACCTGACACCACCAAGCGTTAATGGGACTTAATTATTATTTTATTGTACAACTCAAATATCACCATTGTTAATTGGTGACACTGACTAACAGCCAGATAGGAGCCTGTAACAGCTTAACAATAGATTGTCATACAACACAAGTGTCATGACAATAACTGATTTTAGCTGTTTTGCTCAAATCTCATTCTTACCCAACTTCAAAAGACCCATGGTTGCTCATAACAAAAATAAATTAACATGTAAAAAAAATAAAATAAGTGCTGGTTTACAGTTTGTTGTTATGATGGCCTCTTTGTATAATTCAACCTTATATTTTTGTACTGAACCTTTAAAATGGCATTATTACAACCTATAACAGGCAGATAACTTGTAACACAAGAGCCACACTTTTTAAAACATTAACACAAACAGAAAAACACCACCACAACTGTCAGTGTATTTAAATCTTTTCTTTTTGTGACTGCCTCTTTGCAGTTATTCCTCTATTTCTAACAAAGTCCCTTATATTTTGCACTGTTCTTTGTGCCAACACGGGGTCTTCCACCAGTTTGCAGTGACTGCATTCAGTTTTGGTGGCCAGTTTCCCCCTGCTTATATGATCTTTGAAGTGTCGCATTACAGCAGCAACCTCAGCCTTAGACCACACTTTCTTTGCCACTCTTCTGGATCCATGTTCTTTATCAGCATAATTCCCTGGAAGATAGGCAAACAAGAAAAAGATATATCACAAACAAAATGTGTTTTTTTCTTAATAATTCACTTTGGATATCAGTTGACTGCTCACTCGATGTGATTTCACCAACTTTACTAGCCCACATTAGAGTGTGGACAATATGGCGTGTATTAAAGTCATCAGCATTAAAACAACATTTTTAGAATGTCTTTGCTGTTCATCTGTTTAAGTGGCTAAACCTTTTGATATATTAATTAATTTAAGTACAGTTAGTAATACTACAATTAGTAACATGTCTTAAGTTATTTTGGCATTGTACTTCAACACACCGTATTTTAAATGAAACAAGGTTTAAGGTCTGATTCTCAGTATAAATCTGATTTCATAGGGTTAACTAAATAGTGTAGGAACTTGGTCTGAAAGTTTAGTCTTGATATTGAAACGTAACACAAAGTACGTAACAATCAGCCTAATACTACTTTTAACCTCTTAGTCTTCCAGATTTTGTGACTCATTCATTTTGAGTCTTTTAACCAATTTGCCAAAAAGAGAATTAATAGAACATACTCATGGGCAATCAAGAGAACATATGAAGAGAAGGAGGTAACCTTACTTTTATCTCAAATTCAGTATACATTTTCTGATTAAATTAAGTGTATATGCTCCTTTGCAGACAAGATGTTTTGTACAAATGCAGTACATGTACAGTAAATTTAGGGCTATTTATTTATAGGGTGAGGCTATTTGCACCCCTGGTACAATTAGCAGTATGCTATTTGTACCCTGGTGCAATTAGAAGTGTATGCTATTTGCACCCCTGGTACAATTAGCAGTATGCTATTTGTACCCTGGTGCAATTAGAAGTGTATGCTATTTGCACCCCTGGTACAATTAGAAGTGTATGCTATTTGCACCCCTGGTACAAATAGCAGTATGCTATTTGTACCCTGGTGCAATTAGAAGTGTATGCTATTTGCACCCTGGTACAATTAGAAGTGTATGCTATTTGCACCCCTGGTACAATTAGAAGTGTATGCTATTTGCACCCCTGGTACAAATATCAATGTATGCTATTTCCACCCCTGTGCATTTACAGTACCTTGGCATATATTTACACACAGTTATCCATACTACTCGTGTATTACACATTTTTTTGGAATATTATCGCCCTGACATTCTTAACCTAACCATAACCATCCCACTCCTCTTGCCTAAATCTAACCAACCCAACCAGAGCAGGCATATTCATGAGTCTTCCCCTACCACCCTGCAAAAAAAAAAAAAAAAAAATAGTTCGCGGGTCCTGACTTACGCAATTGCATGCAAATTATCCAATCCAAATTTTAAAAAATAAGATCACCACACAGGGGAATTGAACTCCTAACTCCCATAGGATAAGCGTACTAACCACTCACCTAGCAGTTCTTTCAGGAAGTCAAACAACTGTTTACCACTTGGTTTCTTCAAGCCTCGGTTGCTAGGTAACCATACTGTATACAAAAAAATAGGTACTTACCATAGACTGTATTAACAGTCTATGGTACTAACTAACAAACTAACGGTTGTATGCTTTCACTGAAGACCGAAAGCGCAACTGTAGTATCCATTTTCCGCTAGAAATTCAATTGTTATAAACTTTAGAGACAAAACTTCCCTAATATGCCAGTTTCTGCGGTCATGGAAGATGAACGTTCGCCATGATTTCGGTGCACACGAGCAACGTTTTTTTGTTGTTACGTCACAGGGTGAAAATAGCTCAGCTGTGTGGCCGAGGCTATTCGTACCGGGGGTGCAAATAGACACTCCGTTATTTATATCCCTTTCTTTAACATTACTCTTGCATTTTGATATTTGAAAACTTCAGAGACAGGAAACATCACAGAGACGTGCATAAATATCCTTAGATGGAATCCAACTGTGGATGTTGCAGTTTTGTGGCATGTGCAAAGTAATTTTTTGGTCCTCGGTTTTATTCCTATACTTCATTTTATTCTTTTTAAAATGGTATGACTTTTTATTTAGGGCTTTCTTCCTTTCATACCTGGCCTAAAAAAGGATGTATTATTCAAAGCACATTAAGGTGCTTCACAATTCAACATGGTGCCCACACTTATTTTGTTATTGTGCATCTAACACACACAGCTTGTGTGTGACAGTAAGATACAGCAGGGAAGAACTTCTGGACATTGGCAATGTTCAACATTAACTTTCTCCTACGCCTGGACCAAGCCAACTCCAGCCGGCAGGACACAGCAACACCGGTGCGCCCACAACGGGGACGAGGCAAGAGAGGTGGGCTACATGCTAGGCTGAGCTACAGGACCATGCTGGCTAATGTCCGTTCTCTTGACAAATAAGATGGATGAGCTGAGAACTAGGACTACAACTCAGCGTGAGATAAGGGAATGTTGTGCTCTTATTCTCACTGAGATCTGGCTCTCTGACAGCACGCCAAACTCAAAGAAGACCAGGGGAGGCAGCATGTGTACATTAACAACTGATGGTGTGGGAATGTGCAGATTGTTGAAAAGCACGGTTCATCGGACATTGAACTTTTAATGCTAAAGTGCAGGCCCTTCTCTTTATCTTTATCTACCAAGCGAGTTCAGCGCTGTGCCTCTGCTCGATGGGGATGCTACAGGACCTCATCACCAAGCTGGAGACTGCACACCCAGATGCCGTCCTTCATCTTGGCTGGTGATTTTAACTACTACAACCTCAGGGAGCGTCCTACCAAAGTACCATCAACACATGAGCTTTCCTTTGAGGGAGTAGAATACTCTTGACCAAGTGTACAGCAACATGAAGAACGCCTACAAGGCTGTGCCTCGGCTGCACTTTGGACTATCAGTCCACATCTCAGTGTTCCTCTACCCAGCCTACAGCCAACTCCTCAAACGAATGAAGGATCTGAACTAGTGCTTCAGGACTGCTTTAACAGTACAGACCGGGGTGTGTTTAAAACTCCTGCTCTGAGAGGGGACTGTACTGTGGACCTAAAGGAATATGCTGCAGCTGTAACTGGCTACATTTGCAAATAACCTGAGAACATTATCCCCACTAAACGCTACAAGACCTACCCCAACGACAAACCCTGGATTAACTGAAGTGTGGTCCATGCTATGTGCGCGCTCTGCTGCATGTGTCTCGGGTGAAACTGAGGACTAGAAAAAGGCCAGATATGACCTGCGTAGATCAATCAGACAGGCCAAGAGACAATACAGACTGAAGCTGGAGGGATATTACAGCACTGCTGATCCTGGGAGCATGTGGCAAGGTCTGCAACACAAATTGCAATCAGAAAACAAACCGCTCACTTCGAAGCCCTCAACACCAGCTGAAAGGGAGGGACTATGGCCAACAAGGGCATACTGGACACACCACTCTGTGTCACTGTGTCACCACTCTGTCCCCACCTGCTTCAAGTCCACCACCATCGTGCCCCTCACAAAGAAGGACACTGTGACTTGTCTGAATGACTTTCGGCACCTTAATTGTAACTGTGTGGCACAGAGCACCTTATTCAACTCAGGTTTCTTTTTTTCTTTTAATTCCAACTTAGGTTTATTGTACACTGGAAGTTATATTTAAATTTTATATTTTATTCTATTTGTGTTGTGCATTTTTCTTATTATTGAACTGTTCTGTTAAGCGAGTTGGGTAAAGTAAGAATTTCATTGTATGGTATAAACCACTGTGTTGTGACAATAAACCTCTTAAATCTGAATCTTACCTTCAGAGGGAGGTACACTCTCATTTACTGTGGACGACACAAAGGACGATGATCCTGTTGAACACACAATTTAACAAAAGTTACCTTTGTCCCAGGAAAAAATACATTTTATCAGCAGTGAGTTAACATACCAAAGCCTCCAATCTCATGGTCTTGCTCTGCAGTTGTAGAGTCAAAATCCACAGGCTCCACAGTTCCAAACTCTGATGCTGTGACTTCTGTGTTGCCGTTATCAGATTCACTCCCACTATCTTCAGCGTCACTTAACGCAATCTCATCTGGAAAATGGCATTAGTAAAACTCACATAAATAGCTGGACATACAAATCTTTGGTTGAAATAGCCACATCAAATAAAAAGACCTAGGGAAAAGATAGTAGGCCTGTGGTTTTGTACTTGCCACTTTTTGCAAAGTAACTATTTTTACTTGAGTAGTTTTGAGCTATTATACCTGTGTTTATGTTTAATGTGGTCCATGAGCACATAAGATAAAACAATCCATGTAAAAATGATTACACAATATGATATGTTAATATTTAACGTAATTCGACTGCACCTCCACAAACATAATTTTGAATTACTGTCCAGCCATACTGTATTTTTATGCTTATATTTCTGAATAGTAGTCCTCAACTCATATTTGGACATGAAAGGTGATTTTTTTTTCTTGGAAAAGGATGCTGACTACGCCAAGTCTAGATGTTTATAAATTAACATTCAAAGGAAAAAACAAACACTCAGATAATATCTACTAATTATCACTTTTAAAGTGCTAATTTCTATACAAACCTTCAATTTCAATCTCATCCAGTGACTTCCCCTGCATGCTGGAAAGGTGTCCTTTCTCCATTGACAAAAGCAGTTTGGAAATCTTAGCCAGTTGTGTTGTGGGAACTGGTAATCTGTAGAAGTCGCGGTGAACACGGATGTCGTGACCCACGAAATCTGCAACCTGATCAAGTTCATTGTTTTTTAAATTAAGGACTTGTGAGAGTGTGGCAACATGTTTCCTGAGTTGTGTTGACCTGAGGTACTCCGGGTGCTTTGCTCCACACTGGTTTGCATGAACACGCAAACAGTCCTGTCCCCTGTAGTGGCTCATTGACGTTGGTCTTGCAAACAGGAAGACATTTGTGGCACAAACGCCACATTCAGTTCTTCTACTGGCAAGTAGTGACAAAGCATCCACAACACTTGGTGTGAGCAGAACTGCAACCTTTCTGCCCCTTTTCCCCATGATTTCAATTCGGCTGAAATAGTTGCAGAGCTTCTGTTCAGTCTTCGACAACCCCATGGCAACATCTTCATGGAGCTTTGTGTTGTCCCTTTCATGAAAACTTTTGAGGCGCATTTTTGAAACTTCCCCAGCACGTCTTCGATTGAACACAATGATTTGTGCAAGTGTGAGTTTTGCAAGTTGAGCATAATTCTGAGTGGTGGCCTCTTCCTTCAAGCTGCAGAAGGCACTTTCTGCAGATTTCTCAAGGTACTGATGAAGGATCTGAACATCTTCAGTGAAGGGCAATGTTGATGGTTTGTTGTATTTTGCATCACTCAGTGTGTTCAGGGCACTGTGAGACACCAACTCAGACCACCTGGAGGTGTACAACTTCTTGAATGTGTCAGTGTACCTGATCAACTCTTCATCTTCTGCCATGAGTGCCCTACAATGAATAATGTCAGCGATTTTCTGCAGTGTATGCCCCAGTTTCAGCGCAAGGCTTGGTTTCTGGTACAAGTGTTTTTCTTCATCAAAACCTGAAACTTTCTTTACTGCTTGCACAACTCTCTGGAAGTTAGCAGGTTTAACAGCCTCCTCTAGGTTATGTACTGAGAATTCTGTACGCAGGCATAACAACAAACGCCCCACTTCACGGAGCTTCTGTCGAATGTATTCATATTTTGTAGGGTCTTGTCCATGTTTGTTGTAGAGTGACTGGGCAAACTGAATAATAGAGAGGTCATTTCGCACAACTGAGGCCACCTCATCTTGTTTCATGACACTAAGGAGCTTCCACACTCCACTTGAGATCTGCTGACAAAATGTAGACTCCAGAGCTACAGCCAAGCCCAGTACTTTGGTTCTCCCAGGTTTGTCACCCAAATCTTCGTTTTCTGGCTTAAAGGGGCATCTGCGGACATGTCTCCAAAGCTCCTTACGTATGTACATCCCTTGACAATACATACAGTGAATAAACTTTCCTGCCAGTGTTTTAGCTTTTGGCTTTCTCTTCACTTTCAGTGATCCTGTTCCATCTTGCAAAACTGCAGTGTTATGTTTAAAATTTCCCTTATTCCTCATTTTTTCTAATAATATCTTGCGCTCTTTTGAGTCCTCAGGAAGGGAAAATGCATGGACAATTTCAGCATGTGTCTTGTGTATTTTCAAGTGGCGGGAAATTTTGCTTTGTGGCTTACCACAAACATAACAGTAATTCTTTTTACTAATAATCAGATGTGGTAATTCTTGTTCATGAGTCACAGTTTCTTCCTCTGGCTTTTCCTTTGATGAGTCTTTGATAGAATTCGCTGAATTAGATGTGTCAGCAGCATTGGGAATCATCTTATTTTTAAGGGGTGGCCAACATTGTGATGTACTGGGCACAACTGGGTTGCCTGTATCTGACCCATAAGATGTTCCAACATCAGGTATTACTGGTTTTACTTGAATATGTGCAGCTCTTGCCTTACTTGACATTAAGAGTATGCTGGCATCTGAATCATATTCATCATCCTCCGAGTCAGGTATGTATTCCATGTCAGACATGTCCTCAGCATCATCAGATGACATTTGGTCCAATTCTGGATGTGGAATTTTGTCCTGATCTGACATCCGTTCATCTTCAGAAGCCTCAGAAGACTGTTGTGCCTGAATTGGTGAGAAAGCAAATTATTTTACAGGGTGATTGAATCTTATAGACAGTTCAAGTTCAACACTCACTCAGTAGATACTCACCTGTGCTGTGCTGTGCAAGTAATCTCCTGTAATTTGCTTGAAGCAGGATTTATGCCAGACCCCTGAACAAACTGTAACACATTTTGAGTAAAATAATGTTAACACTGTAGGTCTATTTAAGTGGTTAGAGCACAACACATGTACACTATATACTAGGGCTGCACAATTATGGCCAAAATGATAATCACGATTATTTTGATCAATATTGAGATCACGATTAATTATCACGATTACTTGTTTTTAACCAAAACAAATTTTATTGTCACATAGGCTAATTATAACCGCTTTTACATCCATATTGTGCTACATTCCTCCTTTATTGAAGGATACTGTGAAGGAGTATGCCATTTCAGCTGTTGTGCGACCGCTTTCCACACATGCACGTTTGCCGTGAAAGATACAGGCAACGCAATTTTCTGTTCATGTTAACGGCGCATATGGTGCCCGGTATCTACCTGACGAAATAGCAACGCAAATTTCGGTGGCTCATAACACTGCCACTTACATGTCTGCTTTGGGCTCTGATGCTCCGAAACCCACGTTAGAGGCAACATAAACATCGCTGCATGTCATGCTAGTAAACACTAATAACACATTACACGGCAGGTAACGTTAGCCTACCGTTAGCCACAGTAGTAACTGGATTAAACACGGCTAAAATGCTGACAGCTAAACAGTGTAGTGTGTCTGTATTTCACTGTAGGATTCCAGCAGCGGGACGGCCAACAGTCTGCCGCTAAAGCTATGAGCTAAAAGACACAAACTAGCACTATGGTCCTTGCTGTTGTATGAAAAACAAAACAGACGGGACAAAATGTTGCATTTACTGGTAAACATCGTGACCGACTTATGATGCCCGACTCCTACCGGTTGTGGAATTTTCCGCACGTAACTCTGTCCTCTGTCACGGTCTACATCTAAAAATTGAGCTGCGTGGTGCAGAGAAAAACTCTGATTGGCTCACAGAGACACATGATCAGCCAGTGGTTTATGGAGTGCTAGATTGGCTTTGCAAAAACTGTTCTATGAACGGAATGACACATTTTAAATATCGCACGATCACGCAAATTTGATCGTGGGAAGCCAAAATCTTGATCGTGATTAAAATTGGATTAATTGTGCAGCCCTACTCTATACTAATTCACTAAATATCTAACCTGTGCAGCGATAGCCAAGCCACTTGAAGGAAGATATGGGTCCCACACAATTAACACACTTGTCCAAGGAGGATACTGTTGCGCACACCAGGCGGTGTTTTTGACACTGTTGGCGAAAAATGTAATTGTAGTATTTATGTATGCCACATAGTTTGGACAGAAAGACATTTCATATTTACATGTCAATATCTAATAACTTTAAATCCAATACCAATGTGACATTTAATTTACTTCATACATATTACCCTTTTATTGCATTGTATTTTATTTATAGCGTATCTTAGTTATACGCAGCTTATTTATAGCGTATCCTATATGAAGATATACCTTCTTCATATTTTTAAATCGTAGATGGGGAATTTGTGGTTAGCCTCAGTGCCAGGAGCTGACTTGTTGTAGCCCAGTATAACTAATAGGGTCCCTATCCATTACCTGTAACCAAACAACTTACCATTCACATTAAACCAACATACAGATCAAATGCAGGCAGTCCAAGTGTTCTTAAAAACCAAAGTGATGCCTCTGGTGACATGACCCTCTAAACTGTATGGTCCTCCCAAGTCATATTTGGGTGGGGTTCACCGTTTGATACACATACACTAAGATATTATACTGACTGAAGCTTGAAAAAGTATGTTTAGACAATGTCCTTCCATTTCATTGTCCACATAAAGCATGTTCTACTCAACATTGTCCACATAAAGCATGTTCTACTCAGGCGACTGCACACACACACACACACACACACACACACACACACACACACACACACACATTGAAATAGGTTGGTAGATTTAACATTTTGCTACAAATAACTTCACTAAGTTGTACATCAGATTTAATTTACCTCTCCAACCTTGGTGAGTGGGCCGAGCTCTGGACTGGTCTGATTTGGGTGGCTGACAGCTGTATGGATGCACTTGCTCTCAGTGGTCAGCTGTAAAAGATGAAAGAGAGACAAAGGACAATAAAGAGAAAGTCCTGGGAACGTACTACTAGAGAGGATATTTGACATCTGAATAAAAAAAGAAGAAGACATACATCTTCAGGCTCATCAATTGTGGATGGGGGATTTGTGGCACCACAAATCTTTGGAGCCATTTTGTCATCAAGGGCCTGTAAAAAGGAAAAAAAACAAAAAATATATATTATCATAAATATCTTGAAGACAATATGTTCCCTGTGTAGTATTCTGTGAAAAGATATCATGGCTGTATTTCTGAGTGTTTTGTGGAAAACATGTAGTCTCTGAAACAGTTCTCTAGTCACTGAACAGGCCACATGACTACAGTCCGTGGACTATGAAAACTATTCTCTGCTGAATACAGCATTTGATTACTTCGTTGTTTATCAATTGCCAGCCCACTTGCTAGAATGATCTCACTTCTAGAATAAGGGGCTGTAAGCTTTTACATGGAGTGACTTTTTAGTCCTTTTATAGTTCTTAGATTTGCTATGATTCTTTTTAAATTACATTTTGTCATGAATTTTCGTCAGTGCTGTTGAGTGGGTGCTCATCCACTAGATGTACCTAAACACCGTATCATTCACATTAAACCAACATACAGATCAAATGCAGGCAGTCCAAGTGTTCTTAAAAACCAAAGTGATGCCTCTGGTGACATGACCCTCTAAACTGTATGGTCCTCCCAAGTCATATTTGGGTGGGGTTCACCGTTTGATACACATACACTAAGATATTATACTGACTGAAGCTTAAAGCATGTTTAGACAATGTCCTTCCATTTCATTGTCCACATAAAGCATGTTCTACTCAGGCGACTGCACACACACACACACATTGAAATAGGTTGGTAGATTTAACATTTTGCCACAAATAACTTCACTAAGTTGTACATCAGATTTAATTTACCTCTCCAACCTTGGTGAGTGGGCCGAGCTCTGGACTGGTCTGATTTGGGTGGCTGACAGCTGTATGGATGCACTTGCTCTCAGTGGTCAGCTGTAAAAGACGAAACAGAGACAAAGGACAATAAAGAGAAAGTCCTGGGAACGTACTACTAGAGAGGATATTTGACATCTGAATAAAAAAGGAAGAAGACATACATCTTCAGGCTCATCAATTGTGGATGGGGGATTTGTGGCACCACAAATCTTTGGAGCCATTTCGTCATCAAGGGCCTGTAAAAAGGAAAAAAACAAAACATATTTTAGACCGTGGACTATGAAAACTATACTCTGATGAACACAGCATTTGATGACTTCATTGTTTTTGTTCTACCAGTCTGTAATGGTCAGTATCATCTTTGCTATGTTGTGCTGGGTAGGTGGTATCGGGACTGGTGGTGCTAACAAACTGTTAACAAAAGCTATAAAAATCATGTTCTACCTGGAGCTAGATGGAAAATGTACAGTATTTTGGTATGTGAAATGTTCTATGGTTAAAGCATTTCTTATATGAGAACTATCAATTTCAAAAAGTCAAATTTTGACCACCTTGCATCTCCACGGCCAGTCTGAGTCACCATAATTATAGGTGATCTCCTCTCCTGGACTTATGTCTCGAACTGCAAACAAACAGAGATGGGGCTTCCCTTGCACAGTGAGGTACTTCATCTTGGCATTAGGGTTTATATGGTCGTCATTTACAAGTCTGCCAAGTGACCCATTCTCTGTTGCTGCATCAACACTACAAAAACACAAGTAACATTTTCAAAACAATCAGTTTTTATACTAATGCAATGCAAATGAACCTAATGTGAGAAAAGAGAAAAAGAGTCATATAATTCTGATTAGATTAACCAGTGACATATATACGTACCACCACAGTTTTCCATTAAAATGGAACTCGAACATAAACACTTTGAGGAGGTCATGGTAAATTCTCTGTCTCCTCTCACATTCTTGCTTGCTTATTAGATCACCTCTGTATTCCAATAGAAAGTCTCCCTTTTCAAATGGAACAGAGGTGAAGATGCCACGGCCTAATTCATCAAAGACAAAACAATAATTTAAGAGGCAAAAAGTGATATGTATTAAAGTTGAATCACGATTAAACAATCAGAATATTCAACTTACCTTTTACAGCATTGATGTACTTGATGTCAAGTCCCACTTTGTCACTTTCAGCAGTAACATAAAATCTTGCATCATCCTTTGGATTAATGCGTCTACGCCGCTGCATGTTTACTGTTTACAGGTGCCACAGCCTAAATTACCAAAAGTGATTGTCAGGATTACAATGTTCACTGGGACAAGTATGATCAGAAAACAAAACTCTGGATAAATTAGTAATGTACAAGCCACATCTGGACAGAAGCCAAATGATGTGCTCATAACTGCACCACACATATTTTATTGATTATTTTAAGAATACATAAAAAAGTGTAACATCTTTCTCACAAAGTAACATGCTGGTGGGAATCTGTACTAGATAACAGGAGGAGGATGACAGTAACTTTAATCTCCAGCTGTGCTGGACCACATTCAGACTAAACTTCATCCTGCCTCCAACTGATTTTGTTTTCTGATGGTGTAGAAAGTCACTAAATCGAGCGAATCTCTAGTAGGCTTCATAGACCATGTTGCTCAGTGTTACCATCCAAAAATAACAGACAGGTAGCAAGAAAAAATGTTTTAACTAACAGCATCTTTTCAAAGATAAAATCTTAAATTGATACATATTCTGTCTGATTCTCTTCTCTTTATATCATACGCTCTACATTTTCTCTTTCTTCATGTGACAGTAATGAGATTCACATTGTGTTTTTGGGTTCAAAGTCCTTTAAATTTGGTTTCTTTGGTCAATATGAATTACAGATTATTATGACATTAAAAAGAAACAGGGCATGAAATGTTATCACTGTGATGCTTCTGGCATTAGATCGGTTTTAGAATTATTCAAATTAACATGCACCTGACTGGTCAAAGAATGGTCAAAAGTATGTAAAACTACAAGAGAAAAGGCAGTCCCATCCCCTCTACAAGTTTACTAGATTCAAAATAGTCATATATTTGGAAAGTAGTCTAAACCCAGACATTTGCAGGAGGCTCAGTAAACAGGTGCTGGTTGCTATAGAAACCATGGTGCTTTATACTACTGCCTCTGTCCTCAGCTAACTAAATGAACAGTGTGAAGATCTATATTAACAGTAAACACTGTTTTTAACTATTTTTTTGAAATAACACACTGCACCAGATACCTGTCAGGTCTGTTTCCCCTCATGTTTTGTATATTGATCATTGTGGTGGGTTACTATGGGTACCAATTAATTTATTTTACAGTTTTAGTACACTAACAGAACATCATAAAAACATTACATTTATTCAGAGGTGTATAGTCCAGGTGCCAGAAAGTAGAAATCCTGTCCAGCAGCTGTCCCAACCATCACTAAACCAGCTCCTCTACCAGGTAGATGAGCTCGTTAGTGAAAACACCTGTTCTAGATGTAGAGGCAGATCCAAAAACATGGCAGGATTTTTTCTTTCTGGCACCTGGACTATACACCTCTGCATTTATTAAATGGCCTGAAAGTACTCCTATTAATGATATATCTTCCAGCCTTCCTGTGTCACTGCAACTTCATATTTAAACAAAATAATGTTGGGCTACTAAGAAAATATTAAATTCTCTAAAACAAACACAATGTCTGTGGTAAAAGTTAAGGCTTCCAGGTCCAGACCTCAGCTATTACAAAAGCTACAGGTGGATACAGACAGACAGTTACATAAACTTGTTAATCAACTTAGTACTTACAGAATAGGAAAACCAAAGATGATATCAGTACATCCTCTTAGTTCTTTTTTGTTCCAATTCCAAAAAAAACGAGCTGACAACTAGCTGCTTTCTAGTCCTCCTCTCCTGTCCTCTCTGCAGGCATTCACTTCACGTAAATGCTAAACGAGGCTTAACGAGCAGGGCATGTGGCTACGTCCTGCTTGTTAAGCCATGCCGTAGCCACAGCTCAACTTAACCTAGCTAGCTTTCATTTTAAAAACAAAACTACCAAATTTGACCAGCTGGCAATGTTGCTTCTGTCCTCATCTCTACCTGCTGTCCTCCACAGCTTTAGCTCGAGGCTTAATGAGCAGCACATGTTGATAGCCAATCAAGCTAGCTCAGCTAACATTGCACATGCTTGTAGCATTTCACAGTAATGTCTTGCAAAAAGGAAACACTTCTTCATGCAAAAATGCAACTCTATTTACAATATAAATATTACCTGTATGTATTTAATCCTCTAGTAAGTCCATGACTCTAGATGCCGCTTCCCAGGTGTGGTCCATTTAAGTTTTAAACAAGCACGTCTCTGGGCCATGCTCCGGGCATGTCTGGGCGGAGCTTCCAGTCGACTTCCGTTTGGCCCCGCCCACGCGCGAAAACCAGCCAATCACAAGACAGCCCGCCAAAATGCACCGTGTGTATCAGAAATGTGTATGAAACTGCAATATAAAACCCAGCAGTGGCGTCGCTGTTCTGATACACTGGGATACACTCAAAATCAGGTCAAGTGGTAAATGAGGACTTTCAAAGAAAAAGAGAATTTATGTAGTTTAGACACTACAGAATGCAATTCCGCTCTTTGATTTATGAGGACTTTGGCATAGTCCCCGTATTACCCTTAGGTCCGTGGAGCCCAGGTGAAATGTCTGGCGTGTTGTCCGTGTAAACCACATACACCAACACAGAGACACACACACACACACACACACACACACACAGACACACACACACACACACACACACACATAGATACACACACACACACACACACACACACACACACACACACACACACACAGACACACGCACACACATACACACACACACACACACAGACATACACACAGACACACACACATACACGCACACACAGACACACAGAGACAATATTAATAACAGAGTAATATTGGACTGAGTAGTTAAATTGTAGCATGACTACCAAATGGCTGTAGATGATGATTAATATCCATTACTGGAACAACATATTGATACATTACTAATGATTTAATCCAAAGGGAATGATTTCATGATCTTCAACTGAGATTAGATCTGTAGAGAATAATGCAATAGCAGCAATTGGCACACTGACTATTATTGCTCATACTTATTACAGAATAACAATAGTGGGAATGCTGTTCAACAGAGTATTTTGATAAAACCACACTAGTTTGCAAAATTGTGTTTTAACAATTGGAAAAAACTGTAACTTAATGTTACAAATGTTAAAAAGTTACGAGGCTGTTGTCCAGAACATTGTTCCTCTGTACGTAATTTTTGTTTTCCTACCAAAAATGTGACATTAGTGTCGCCTTCTTTGGACCTAATCTATCCTTCCTTCCTATACTGCCCCTTTACTTTTTATGTTTCTCGCTTTTTTCTTCTTATGTCACTGTTTTTGAAGTTTTTGATACTATTTTGATCTAATCTAATTTTAACATTTGGTGACATCTGGTCTAAATAGTTGATTGATTGTAGTATTGGAAATCGGCAAGGCTGCAATTCCCGTGGCTGGCCGCTGTTCATCACCATTTTATCGGCGTTTCTTACCTGCCAGGTATCCATGGTGATGACATCACTGCAAACTATGAATTAATGGATATTAATCATCATCTACAGCCATTTGATAGTCATGCTACAATTTACCTGAACTTAGTCCAATATTACTCTGTTATTAATACTGTGTCTGTGTGTGTGTGTGTGTGTGTGTGTGTGTGTGTGTGTCTGTGTGTGTGTATAACTAGTTAGTTCAGTGATCACCTCATATCAAGTCCCATCCAGTTCATGACCTGCTTTGTCTAACAGAAGGGTGTACAAATCTCAAACTATCTCGGGACGTCCCAGGACATGTTTCACATTCATCTTAAGGGACAGAGCAAATCAAACATTCTCTACAGATCTCATCTCAGTTGAAGATCATGAAATCATTCCCTTTGGATGAAATCATTAGTAATGTATCAATATGTTGTTCCAGTAATGGATATTAATCATCATCTACAGCCATTTGGTAGTCATGCTACAATTTAACTACTCAGTCCAATATTACTCTGTTATTAATAGTGTGTGTGTGTGTGTGTGTGTGTGTGTGTGTGTGTGTGTGTGTGTTACGACCCCTCCCTTTTCTGCCTGCTGTTGCCATTCTCTTTCTCCTTGGCTCCACATACCATTGAACATGCGTTGATCCGGTTGATGACAGTGTGTGTTCAAGTTAAGCAGTTTATTTTAAATATAAACTTCTTCCTTAAAGTCCTGCCAAGAACCCTGTCAGTCTTTAACAACAAGAGGTGTTCCTCTACAAGTCAACACGCTCTTTCTCACGGTTGGTAAAACTTGCACAACTGATATTTATCACACTAGTATCCAGCTTTACTTGCTGTATTTCTTGTAGTTAAAATATGAACTAGAACTTTAAGCAGTTATGACGGGGCCCAAGCCTCCGATGCCAGTCGCCTCCAATGCCAGTCGCCCCTGACGCCCGGGGAGCTGTGCCAGTTGCCCCCAGTGACCCGTGGAGCTGCACCAAAGCGGGACCTAAAGCATTACGTGGGGGGGCAAACATTGGTGAATATCAAGAGGTTTGATCCACACGGTCTGCGGTACTCTGCCATTACAAATGTATTGGTTAACAGTTCATCTCCATGCATGTACAGAGTACTTTTAACAATTCTCTACTATAAACAAACTTCTTAACCCCCCTGACCACAGGGGACAGCAGAGAGAAATGAGAGAGTGACTGAGAGGGTGGAGGTACTGGCAGGTGTGGTGGTTGAAAGAGCAGGGGAGGTGGTCAGGTTGTTGTAAATGGTGTCATAGGCACCAATTTATGTTTTCCTCTGAGGGTGCTCACAGGCGCAAGCCCTTTAAAAAAAAAAAGAACCTTAGGAAACAGACAGCGCCTGACACGAACACACGCGCCTATTGACTTGATAATTTAGCAGTAAAGTAGGCTTTCAACTCCGGACAGCGCCACTTCTCACAAATACAGATAGGATTGGAGATGAGAAGATTAACTGGTACGTAACCGCGATCAGCTTCGTGGGAAATTAAGAATCAATGACACCAACATAACCAATCACACTATGACAGACTCTCCCCTTTTAATTGCATGGTATCGGCGCCTATGAATGGTGTTGATTTTTGATTGAAAAAGTGGGAGAGAAGAGTTACATTTGTCCACTCTGAAGGTTATAGAAACTTTGTCCGGTGGGTTAAGACGTTTGTTTACTGTAGAAAACCAGGGGAGCACTCTTAACAAAACGTAACGGTAGGAGGTAAACCAGTAAATATTGAGAAGTGTGAGCTGCAAGGTCGTTGCTACATTCCCTTTGCAAATATTCCATTAACATTGATTAACAGGGCAAAACTCTTATATTATAGTTAATTATAGCGACCCCTAATGGCCAAACGTTGCCAAATTTGGTACAAATCCTCAGAGCGGCATGCCAAACAAGCAACACATCTACAGTTCTATATATTTGGGGTCATCCAGTGCAAAAATAAACATATTGAACATTATAACTCATGAAGGACAAACTATTATCATTTCTTACACACAGCGTATCAATCTTGGTTGTAACAGTATGGATTAATTTCACAAAGACCCGAAAAACTTTGGACTTCTAGGATGGATGCAAAATCTTCTGTAAGGGCTAGGAAGACAAAAAAAAAACATCAGCAGAAAGGGGCAACTGTTAGCTGTTAGCTCCAAAAGACCCTACTTTTTGACTATTTATAATTATGAAGTTATAAAGTTATGAATCAGAAGTGCCGTTTGGCGTTGTATACAACATGCTCGACCTCAGAAGGGATTAAAAGGCCCAAACTTGTATATGTTGATTATAGCGCCATCTAATGGCCGATCTTCACCAAATTTGGTACAGATCCACAGAGCAGCATGTCGAACGCGCAACACAAGTTTCGTGTGGATTGCATTTACTGTGGCAGAGATATTGCAATTGAAAATTGAAATGCATAGTTATTGGCCAAAACAAAGAAACGTTGCTTATAGCGCCCCCTAAAGACCCATCTTCGCCAAATTTGGTACGGAGCATCATGGTGGGAAATTGAACAAGGATCTCAAGTTCTTTTCTGATAACATTTATTTCGGCCGAGATATGATATGTGTGTGGTAGCTAGCTAGGAAAATTTGTTTGGTCGTCAAATGCGCATACTTTAACATAACAAAATTCTTTGAATAACTGTGGGTCAGGTCTATGTGGAGATGCTATCTACAAGGTTTCGTGCAGATCGGTCTCACGGCCTAGGACGAGTTCGAATAAGTTGGTTTTGCGCATTGCGCGATATTGCGAAAAAAACGTATAAGCGGAAATGGGCGTAGCCTATATGACGTGATTCAGTGCGATCCAGGGAACACGTCAATGTAAGAATTTCTAATGTGTGATTTGTAATGTAATGTAAAAACCCACTATAGCGCCCCCTAGTGGTCCACATGTGTACGTTTTGGTAGGTGCGGTCCATGGCCCATTGTCCATCTGCCCTGTAAGTTTAAAGTTGTTCACATTATTGTAAGTGGTAAATTTAGACATGGGTCCCATAGGCCACGCCCACTTTGACCCCTCAGTAGCCCACTCTAGGGTTTGCCTCAGGAGTGTCACGAGATGGCACCCATAAAATTTTGTATAAATCGGATGAGCCGTTCATGAGATATAAACTTTTTGTACTTGTAGCACCCCCTAGTGACCAATTTTCATAAACCGCGTGGGAGACCTCCAGAGGGTCATAGCAAAGAAGAATCTAAAGTTTGGCGTTGATCGCTTTCATTTTGGCCGAGATATGGCAAAGTTGGTGTTTTCATAGTTTGTGCGTTATATGCGCAATTTTTATCGTATAAAAATTCCTTTTATAACTTTTAGTCAGGTCAGTCTGGAGATGCTACGGGCCAAGTTTCGTGCAGAACGGTCGCACGGTCTAGGAGTTCGAAAAAGTATCTTTTTGATAAATTGCGATTTCTGACGCATAAAAGTCTAGGCAAAAATGGGCGTGGCCTATATCACATGATTCAGTTCGATCCAGTGAACGCAGAGATGTATGGTTTTTGAATGCCGGGTGTACGGTGTGGGAGTTATAGGGCCAAGTGCGTTTTTTCTGCTACAGCGCCACCTAGTGGTGGAAGTGGGTCATTTTTTTGCCCCTGAGGTCCTTATGGAGTTTTGGACCATTACTGAAAATGGCAACTCCCCATCACGTACGGTTTAGGCTGTAGTTGGAGTTTTAGGCGGAGAAGAAGAGAAACACAATAGGGTTCCACAGCCCTGCTGTGCCAACAGCATAGCCTTGCTACCGCCAATTCTTACAGACTCGGGCTTGGACCCCTAATAATAACTGCTGACAACACGGCTGTTATGTTTCAGGTGTCTATAAGTGAAGGTAAATGTTAGTTTCTATGACTGATGGGAACGACTATCTTCAGATCGCTCCAGTATTCAATTCAACTTTATTTATATTATCAGATCCCAACAGGAGTTATTTTGGGACACTTTCCAGATAGAGGCGCTAGACCACAGAAGTCAATGCACCCAGCAAATTAAAAACCCAAATATTACAGCTGATGCTTTGACTCTACTGAACAACAACCAACCAGAGGTTGATCTGATGGATCATCAGGTCTGATACCAGGAAAGACACATGGAGAAAGTTCTTGCTGTCATTATGAAATTATTCATTCACATTCTGGGATAAACAATGCTAGAATTAGACTGCAGGTACTTAAAGTGTGTGTCTGTGTGTGTGTGTCTGTGTGTGTGTCTCTCTGTGTATGTGTGTGTGTGTGTGTCTGTGTGTGTGTGTATGTGTGTGTGTCTGTGTCTGTGTCTGTGTCTCTCTGTGTGTGTGTGTGTGTGTCTAGACTGCAGGGGATGTTCCTTCCTTCCTATGACACAATGAGCTGCTCTCTCATCTCTGTTTTCATCTGTTTCCTTCTGTATGCATCCTTGTCCCAGAAATGCTTGTTACTAACCTAGCTCTGGGGAGTTTACTCCCCAGAACTAGCTAGAGCTAGCTAGAGCTAGCTAGTCCTTATGTTTCTTCTTCACAGAGCAGATTCCCTGCAATGTCCGACGCGTCCTGCTGCGTCCCCTGCATCCACCCATGCTCTGCTGTGCCACGTTACATCCCGCAACGCCCTCCTGTGCCCTGCTATGACACAAACTACAACGACTAGCATTGTAGTCACTGTTCCATTATCTTTATTATGACTGCCACTGTTCATCACACCCCCAACCGGCCCCGTCAGACACCGCATATCAAGAGTCTGGGTCTGCCGAGGTTTCTTCCTAAAAGGGAGTTTTCCTCGCCACTGTCGCAATAGCCACTGCTAATGCTTGCTCTTGAGGGAATTATTAGAATTGTTGGGGCTTTGGAAATTATAGAGTTCGTCCTAGACCTACTCTACCTGTGAAGTGTCTCGAGATAACTCTTGTTATGTTTTGATACTATAATAAGTAAATAAAATTGAATTGAATTGAATTGTTGGTTGTGTGCCTTTTACTTAATTCAAACTCCATTTTACAATGCTGTACTATTTGACAGCCGTCAAAGATGCCTTCTCTATTCACCAGTTAATGTATAACAGAGATTATAATTATAAGAAGAAAAAAAAGTTTAAGCATTTTGCCTGTTACAACACTGCGGATAATTTTTTTTGTGCACATTTCTTATAGTTATATTTCTGACAATTACAATGTACCGTCTTCATAACGTCCTTGAATTTCAGGACAGGGGAATGTTAGTCTAAATTTTGTATGATAATCTGGCTATTTCACATTAGCAACCCTAAAGCTCAAGGTCTAAAGGCCTAATGACTATCGTCTGATACTGGTAACCCTCCCCCACACAGATAAGGCCTTTCAATCTCATTTGTAAAATTAAGTAACATGTTTGTTTACAACAATTTTTGATTGTTAACATCTTGCCAAAATCAGTTGAAAAAAGAAAACTTTATCTTGCAACGGTGTTTTAAGTTTGTGCTCTAAAACAGAACAGATTGTCCCCACTTGGTCTGTAGTGGAAGACTGGAGTCCCCTGTTGACTAGTGTGCTGAGACACTCACACTCCTGCATGAGTCCATACTGTACATTAGTTCAGTAAAAGACAGTATCAGTGTCAGGAGTAATATGACAAGTTTGATAGATCAGATTTAGTTAACGTTTCTTAAGATTTTTCTCGTTTGTAAATGTTTCTTGCTCTGTCTCTGCAGAGGAAGATCAATACTTTACCAGACATTCTTGAGATAATCTTGAATTCACACTATGAAGATTTAGCATCAGTAAATACTTAATACCTCATTTGTGAAGCACTGTTCCTACAATAATACACATTAGTATGTAATTCTTAGTAAAAGTTTTACATGTTTTATTTTTTATTTAATAAGCTTATGTATAATGTGTTTAATGATTGTATTGTCATAATTCATGAATTTACCTGCATAAATTATAGATTGCTGTATTAAAAAGTGTTCCTCGCTTTAGATCAGTTCACACAAAATACATAGACACCAGGGGTCTCATTTATAAAACTGTGTGTAGGATCCTTACTAAAAGTGTACGTACGCCCCAAAGCCCAAAATGGCGTACGTACGCCACAAAAAAATTCGGATTTATAAAACCGTGCGTACGCACATCTGTAAGCAATGATCCTTTAAAAAATCATCGATTACCCACAAGTGTGCGTACGGGAATCAGCCTCTTATCCTCCCCTGTACACACACAGCCTCTTTTTCTCCCGTTTCTTCCATTGGCATAGTCCTCCTAAAGGGCCAGCTGTGCCATCATGCAGCATTACGCATGGGGTCACCACAGTAATTATATGTTTACAACAATTTGTGATTGTTAACACTTTGCCAAAATCAGTTGAAAGAAGAAAACTTTATCTTGCAATGGTGTTTTAAGTTTGTGCTCTAAAACAGAACAGATTGTCCCCACTTGGTCTGTAGTGGAAGACTGGAGTCCCCTGTTGACTAGTGTGCTGAGACACTCACACTCCTGCATGAGTCCATACTGTACATTAGTTCAGTAAAAGACAGTATCCGTGTCAGGAGTAATATGACAAGTTTGATAGACAAGATTTAGTTAAGGTTTCATAAGGTTTTTCTCGTTTTTAAATGTTTAGATGTTTTCTTTTTTCAACTATCCTACACTTAAAACCTATATTAACACACTCACTAACCGTAAGTACATGTCTAAGTCATTATATTTTTAAATGCATGCGTCAATGGAAATGGTCATCAGTTATATCATTTCTTTTTAGTTTTAATCAATCACCCAAGCTGATTTGAGATCAGAAAGGACTAGACCTTTTCAATGTAATTGTTTACACAAGCTACACTACTCCATGGAACAGAAGTAGCATGTATGAAAAAGAAATAAGAACAATTTATAATACTGATTAACAAGATAATCCCAACCAAATAATGATGATTCTTGTAACCCTTGACAGCTTCTAAATATCTCATTCATGAAGTATGAACAGTATAATATTAACACATTATAGATAAGCTTATTAAAGAACAAATTAAACATTAATAACTTTGATTAGGAATTACATACTAATGTGTAAGTATGTTGGACAGTTGAAAGAAGAAAAATGTATCTTGCAATGGTGTTTTACGTTTGTGCTCTAAAACAGAACAGATTGTCCCCACTTGGTCTGTAGTGGAAGACGGAAGTCCCCTGTTGACCAGTGTGCTGAGACACTCACACTCCTGCATGAGTCCATACTGTACATTAGTTCAGTAAAAGACAGTATCAGTGTCAGGAGTAATTTGACAAGTTTGATAGATAAGATACAGAGGATGATCAATACTTTGCCAGAGAGTCGTGAGTTGAGACAATCCTCCATTGTTTGCAAGAATAAATGCTAAGAAAAGCACATATAAATTGTGCCATGGGGAAAAAATACTTAAACTTTTTTCCTGCAATATTAGTCACATAAAGTTTCTTTTTACGGAGTGTCTATTTGCACCCCCGGTGCGAATAGCCTCGGCCACACAGCTGAGCTATTTACACCCTGTGACGTAACAACAAAAAAACATTGCTTGCGTGCACCGAAATCATGGCGGACGTTCATCTTCCATGACCGCAGAAACTGGCATATTAGGAAAAATTTGACTCTAAAGTTTATAACAATTGAATTTCTAGCGGAAAATGGATACTACAGTTGCGCTTTCTGTCTTCAGTGAAAGCATACAACCGTTAGTTTGTTAGTTAGTACCTATTTTTTTGTATACAGTATGGTTACCTAGCAACCGAGGCTTGAAGCAACCAGTTGTTCAGCTTCCTGAAAGAACTGCTAGGTGAGTGGTTAGTACGCTTACCTTTGGTATGGGGGTTTGGAGTTCAATTCCCCTGTGTGGTCTTACTTTTTTTAATTTGGATTGGATAATTTGCATGCAATTGAGCAAGTCAGGACCCGCGAATGCGATTTATTTATTTTTTTGCATGGTGGTAGGGGAAGACTCATGAATATGCCTGCTCTGGTTGGGTTGGTTAGGTTTAGGCAAGAGGAGTGGGATTGGTTATGGTTAGGGTAAGAATGTCAGGGCGATAATATTCCAAAAAGGTATACTAGCTACATGAGTAGTATGGATAACTGTGTGTAAATATATGCCAAGGTACTGTAAATGCACAGGGGTGCAAATAGCATACATTGATATTTGTACCAGATGGGGTATTAATAGAACACATCATAGCATTCATTTCTAATTGCACCAGGGTACGAATACCACTTCTAATTGCACCAGGGTACAAATAGCATACACTGGTAATTGTACCAGGCGTGCAAATAGCATACACTGCTAATTGTACCAGGGGTGCAAATAGCATACACTGCTAATTGTACCAGGGGTGCAAATAGCCTCACCCTTATTTTTATTGGTGAAAAGACAAGATGAAATGACATTTGTCTAATGATTCAGCATTGCAACACTGGAACTGAGAATTTGCATGAAGCGGAAGACACACTGCTATATTTCGCAATGACTAAAGAAAAAGTAAAAATGAACTTGAATTGTATGCTAATCTTGAAAATGTAACTTTAAAAAGTATATTATATGTAAAGGAACCCGATAAAATCAATGTTGTTGCTAGTAATTCAGTCCTTGATATAAGTGCATGCAGTGAAGGAACTTCTGATTTGCAGGTACAACATTGATTATTCTCTATTTAAGTAGCCTGATTATTTCTTAATATTTGTATAACAGAGAAATTTTTGAATAAAGTTGAATCATCAATCTTTGAAATGAACTAAGTAGTTGCTGTAAACACACAATCATTAAAAGAATGAGTACAGACAGTTTCACTTCAGTATATGGAGGTCCCCTTTTTAATATATAGACATCGCTTAGGGATGCAAGTCCCCTCTTGGCAATTTCTTTAAAAAACATAAAAAGCCTATTTTCAGTAATATTATAAAAAAAAGATCTTAAAAGTAAATGTTCTTTTCTATTTTTGTATTTTTTAAATGACCAGAAATAGAAGTCCACACTTGGTCGGTGAAGCCTGATAGTCCACTGTTGGTAACATAGGCGTGTATGTGTGTGTGTGTGTGTCTGTGTCTCTGTGTGTGTGTGTGTGTGTGTGTGTGTGTCTCTGTGTGTGTGTGTGTGTGTGTGTGTGTGTGTGTGTGTGTGTGTGTGTGTGTGATGAGGTGGGAGACAAACTTCTTCCTTGAACTTCTGCCAAGAACACTGTCAGTGTTTTGCAAGTGTTGTTTCTACAGAAGTGAACACACTCTCTCCCACGGTTGTTTAAACTTGCACAAGAACTGATTTGATCAAACCAGTATCCTGGGTTCTTCTTGCTGTATTTCTTGTGTACAAGAACTGTGTACTTGTCCTTAAGTTAAAGGGGTCATGTTTATTTAAATAAGCAAAACTACAAAGAACCATATGAAAGTGCAGATTTTATTTTGGATGTTTATCCGAGGTGTAGTCGGTTAACACCAGGTAGAGTGTTGATCTTGTGTATATTCTTGCTTATTTTAAGTGTGTGCGGACAGTGCATTTTAGTTTTTATTTATTCTACTTATTTTATTTAATTTTTATTTTAATTGCATGTATGTTTATCTTTATATTGGGTACCTCTTTGCTTTTATTGTGTTATCTTTTTGTGCAGCACTTTGGAAACCTTGTGTTTGTTAAAATCGAGCTATATATAAAGTGGATTGGATTGGAAGAGATGTGTTTTTAGCGGGAGATATGTAGGCTTTCGGCCATCCTGATGTCGATAGGTAGCTCATTCCACCATTTAGGAGCCAGGACAGCAAACAGTCAGGATTTGGTTGAGTGATTAGTTCTCCCTCGCTGTGAAGGGGCAGCAAGCAGGTTGGCTGATGCAGAATTCTGGCTTTTAGAAACCCAAAGCTGCACTCACCTTTAACTGCCTCACACATGGCGTTATGTGAGATAACCACATGTTCTGTAGTATTTTGTCCTGACTGTTGTTAGTCTTGCCTCTCAAACTAGGAGGTTGTTGCATGCTTGTTACTGTTTTTATGTATCTGCCTATAGGGACAATAGATGGACATTAGCTATGGTGCTAACTCAAGCATGTGTACTTGTAGTGATGTCCATTAATATGCACTGTCCCTATCTAAATAAACAATTTAATAAAACACACACACACACACACACAAACACAGACACAAAAACAAACACACACACACACACAAACACCCACACACAGACACACCTATACACACACACACAAACACACATAACACACACACACACACACGCACACACACACACACACACACACACACACACACACAAACACACCTATGCAGGCACACATACACACATACACAAACAAACACACACATACACACACACTCACACACACACACACACACAAACACACGCACACATACACACACATATGCAGACAAACACACACACACACAGACAGACACAGACACACACACACACACACACACACACACACAACAGAGACACACAAACACACACAAACACATACGCAGACACACACAAACAAACACACACACTCAGACACATGCATACGTTTGCCTGGGTTTCCTCCGGGTGCTCCTGTTTCCCCCACCATCAAAAACATGTACTAGGTTCTCCAGTCAGTGCCCTTGAGCAAGGCACTGACTCAGATCTGGGGTAGGTCCCTCGGCGCTGTGATTGGTTGCCCACTGCTCCCTTGAGGGATGGGTTAAATGCAGAGAAATTAATTTGGCTACATGTATAGAGCTCAACAGTCCGCCCACAGCGGGTTCTGGAAGTAAAAATACAATTTCTCCATTGACACATTGGAGTATAAGCCATGAAATGGGATCCGTTGACGGTAGACTTAAAACCAGCTACGACGTGACTCAGCGATTCTATATGCTCATATAGACGCCAAAAATCATGGGGCACCAACCTTGTTTTGAGATAAACATCTTTTGTTCGCGATGTCTTGGATAAGTACTTCATTACCCACAATCCTGAACAATCCCGCAATCCCACAGTGATGCCTCTGATTGGTGGAACTCATGCTGGTGAGGAGAAGAGGCAGGGGAGCTGCCTACACGATCCGTCACAATGATTTACGACACTGCATGAACCACGATCTGTTCCACGCTTCTGTCGTTAGCCTCCGCCGGGAAGCTAACGTTAGTTTAGCTAACAGCTAATTGGGCTAACCGCTAGCTGACTGCTTGATTCAGTCTAAAACAACGTTAACTCAAACTAAACACTGGGGAAAGCAGGCTACAGCTAATTTAACAGTTATTTTCAGGTTTTATTTTGAGGGTCTTTTAAAGTTATTACATGCTGTCTCAGCTAGTGGTTAGCCCAATTAGCTGTTAGCTAAACTAACGTAGCTTCCTTTATTCAGTGGTGCGCAGTGGTGAATGGGATGAGTAGTTCCTTCACCCTGAAATTATGATATGTACACAGTCTTGCACATTTGACTTTTTTTGGATTTTCTGTTCATTTTTTAAATGGAAATGGTACGTTGTATTCATATGAGTCACGTACCATCTGGTTAGCCTAAGGCTAAAACTCTTTATGAACGGATGTTTCCAGACGTCAATGGGAGAAATGACGGGAAATTTACTTCCGGAACCCAAGGTCTCTCAGAGGAGGGGCGGGACTGGTGAGCTCTATGTGTATGTGACAATAAAGTAACTTTTCTTTACTTTACATACAGACACACACACACACACACACACACACACACACACAGACTCACACACAGACACACACAGACACACACACACACAGACACACATACACACACATATGCAGACAAACACACAAACATACGCAGACACACACACAAACAAACAAACACACACACACACGCATACATACACACACACATGCATACATACACACACACACACACACACACAGACACACACATTCCCATGAGGTGTTAAGTGATAAGTTCTATAGAAGTCACACATGAGGAACTAACCCTAACCCACATGAGTAATCAGATAACAGATGGGCAGGACTTTCATCAGAATCAGAGTTGATTATCTAAGTTAGTAACATGTAGAAATAAAGTACGTCACATGGTTGATGAAACAGGGAGGATGAGTTCTATAAAGAGGCTCTGAGTTCTGATCTTTGCAGCTGATCAACTACAGCTAAAAGATGGGGAGCAACTCTAGTAACACAGCTGGTAACATTGTTGGCAGCACCATTAATGCACCAGTCAATGTTAATGGGTCTCGACATGTTAGTAAGTATATGTCTCAGTAAATTGTGTAAATTGTGATTAGTAGACTGGATATATTTGTTGTTTTATATTATAATTATTAATACTTTGAATATTTGCAATATATGTTTTTAAGTATTTTATAAATGCAGTGAGACTTAAAATAAGAGGAAGGTTTTGTTTTCAGACTCCTTTGTTTTTTCATTATCTAGTAGGATTAGTAGTGCAGATTACAGAAACTAGATGACAAACATTTATATAATGATGTCATGATGTGACTCTGGTCCCATACAAACATTACTGACCCTGATCTGTGAAGAACGTTGACTGTTGCCTAAATGTTTTTCTTTCCAGTAACGTTGAGGGCTGCGCGTTCAAACAGTAAGATATGAACTTTCTTGAGACTATTATTATATTTTTTCATAGAGAATTATACATGTTAATCATTTTGTCTACTCAATTTAGCTTGATTTGCCTATTAAGTCAACTTAATTTTGCAATATATTAACTGTATTTATTCCAAATGATGAAAAGCAGACTATATTTACATGTTTTCTAAATGTGTTTCTTTGTAGGCTCGATCCCGCCTTCTCACAGTAAGATATGAAGTTTATTTCTAAACAACCTTCAGACTTTATTATAATCATTATTCATGAAAAATGATACATGTTGTTAATCAATGTAAGTAATTACATAATTCCTCTTCAGATTTGAGTAAACCATGGAGGAAAATATCTTGGGGGTGAGATCACTTCTTCTTGTTTCTGCTCTCTGCTATTTAACATAATCTACACAAGTGTAGTATTGGCTTTGGTTGCCTTTATTGATAGGACAGATTAATTAAGGAATGTGTGAGAGAGAGGGGGATGACATGCAGCAAAGGGCCACAGGTCGGAACCAAACCTGCGGCTGCTGTGAATAGGACTGAGCCTCTCTACATGCATGCTCAACCAGGTGAGCTAACCAGGAGCCTGAGACCCCAATATTTTGATTAGATTTGTATTCATCCTGGGCCTGGTGATAGCTGGTTCTTATTTTGGATTAGTGTCTCTTCTGATTAGTGATACTGTAGATCTTGGAGGAGACTTAGCCGGGAGGAGAGCAGGTTGCAGCTCTGGAGACAGACCTTCAGTTAGCGGCTGGAGCAACTTGAATTCAAAACCTGGCGCCTGGTGAGTCTAACCTAAGCAGCACCGCAACAGGAAGCTTGTTGATAGGTTAGACCCAGCAGAGAGGTGCTACAGCCGCTAACTGAAGGTTGGGTTTGGATTTAATCCAATAAACAAACTATCATAATGTACATTGATCAGAGTTCTGTGAATGTGCACCCGATTGCTCTTCCTTAACCAACGGTTTGTCTCAGTACACTTAAACTGACAACTGAATGGGGAAGTTTAGATAGAGACTTTTAGTGAGGCTCAAATTCAGATTCAGAGCAACTGAATCAAATTTCACAATAGTAAACTCAGGTTTCAACTCTATTGGAATTCAGTTTCAAACGTATACAAGAGTTAGACTTTATGAAAGGAATCTGGACTTTTATCAAGCAGGAGAAATTTGGGGAATTCTTTAAAATCTAAAATGAAATGTGATCCTGTCTTAACAGAGACAATGCGAGAGATCTCCAGTATGTGAAGGATTATAAGCCTGGAAACAAGGACATCAAACATGTCCGAATCCTTCTGTATGGACCCGATGGGGCTGGAACGTCCAGCTTCATCAACTCTGTCTGCAGTGTCATACAAGGCAGAGTGACTACTCCAGCTTTGACCTCTGTCAACAGTTTCGAAAGAATAGTAAGAAAACTTTAGATCAACTTCTAAAGCAACATCAACTGTTTGATAAATCTTTCTCTTTAACTTTTCCCCCAACTTAACCCTAACTAAATGATCTGAATGAGAATAAACAGAGTTTAGTCTCACATTAATCTATCAGGGATGTCATATAGAATAAACACTGCAGAACCATAAATCTGTAGATTACTGTGATTAAAACCGGCATTTCATCTTTTTGTGTTACAGTATGAAACGTTTAAAATCAGAAAAGAAGGAAACCCAGAGACATTCTGTCATTTCATCTTCAATGATGTCATGGATCTGAAGGATGGAGATGGAATCTGTGCTGACGACATCAAACTGACCCTGAAAGGACATGTGAAGGAGGGTTACCAGGTACGACTGTCACTTCATTCAACTTTAAAGAGCCCCTATTATGTGGCAGGGTTGGCTCAGTGGGTAGAGAAGGTGCACGTATACTGAGAGGTTTATGCCTCGATGCAGAGGTCCAGAGTACAAATCTGACCTGTGACAATTTCCTGCATGTCTTCCCCCTCTCTCAAGTGCTCTCTGTGGGAGAGAAAAATTCATTTGGAGTGGAATGTGTTCTTGTGTACTTTATATATCTATCACATACACAAAAAACTATACAACACACTAAAATATGGGGGAAATCCAAAAAAGGTTAATAGGGGCTCTTTAACATGATTAAGTGGTTGGCTAATATGACGTTTGTCATTTTAAGGAAGTAAGAGTTGAAATGCTGCAACACCAGCAGGCCGAGGTGGCCTAGGGCCAAGGTTATTATAGTTTAGTTAACCATTATAACCTTGCCTACGACTGTGCAATCATACAGATTTGGATCATGAGTTCACCTCCTAACAATCACAAAAACAATGGAAATGAAAAAAACGATTATTTTGCACATTACGTTTTAAACTAAGTTTCAAAGTGTTTTCACTGTTGATGTGTCATTTTTTCTAACTTCAATGGATGCAACATCTTTCCAAAAGTCAACGAGTAATCATCCTACATTCTTAAACACAGTGTCATAATTGTAATTGTGTTTTCCAGTTCAAGCCTTCATCTCCACTGTCTCCTGGGGATCCAGGCTACAACCCCCGTCCCTCTGCAGACGACAAAGTCCATGTTCTGGTTTGTGTGCTTTCTGCTGACTCAGCAGGAATTACAGACTCAGTTCTGAAGAAGATGGTGGACATCAGAGAGGCAGCCAGTGAGCTGGGTAAGCAGGTTAACTTGATCTCAAGTCAGTGGTCAGACTCCAACACTCAAACATGAGTTTAGCACTTTAACACTGAGCTCATAATCAATAATTTAACACAGTTTGATACAGCCCATAATACAAAGATCAGGACTAAAAAACTAAAATAATGTTCAGGTTTCAGATCAGATTTAAGCTTTTTCCTGACTTAAGTTTGCATTTTTACTGAGAGATTTTTCAGACATGTTTATAGTTTTTTTTACAAAGTAAAAACTCTTCTTTTTGTTTGTTGAATTTTAGGAACAGAAACTTCCTGAAAAAGCTAAAATACTGGGTGTGTTTCTGTCTGCAGGGATTCCCCAAATGGCAATAGGCACCAACATTGATTTAGCCTTTCCTGAAACTGAAAGGGATCTGAAGAATGTGTACAAGAGCCAGCAGCTGAAGCAAAAGGTGAGTTTCTGTCTTTCTAAATCTGTACGGAAATATAACCTCATGTGTTTTAACTTTGTAGTCCAAATATTTTAAGTACTATATATGAGCACAGAAACCCACATTAACTCCCATTGTTTAACACTCAGGTGAAAGACTTCAGCGCAGCAGTGGGAGTCCCAGAGAACTACATCTTTCCTGTGAAGAACTACAGTGATGAAATCGAGATCAATGATGATGTCAACACTCTGATCCTGAGTGCACTGAGACAAATGATCAACCTTGGAGACAACTTCATTGAGAAATTAATCTAAATGTTAAAAGAAGTGAGTCTGGGATGTTCAGTTATAATCTGTTGGCAGATTGCTTTGACAGTTAATGTCTGTATTTGATGAAGTCTATTGTCTCTATAAGACAGCTGGGATCTGATCCTAGTTGCCAGCACATACATGTAATTGCATGTTTGTGATAAATAAATTCTGTGGCTTGCAGTCAGTGTGCAGGGGTTATTATTTTCATCAACACTTGTTACTTGAATGGCACGGCTGTACTAACTCATGATTTACTTATTTCCTTCTCCATTACAACAGTATCTTATTTAAAGAAAATAAATGATCACATTACATTACTACCCACACTTATATACTGTCTATAGCAATTTACATAAATACATAATGAGAGCAACGTTCCCAATGCCGTAAAGCCTGCTATAAAGCCTGCTATAATCAATGTGTAGCATTTTATTTGTATAGCACCGTTCAGCAGCAATGCAATTCAAAGTGCTTTACACAAGTCATAATAACACAGATAAAAATTCATACAAATTGGTAACAGAATAAAAAAGTTTATACAATAAAAAAAATATAATAAAAATTCAATACAAATTAAGAAAAGGCAGTGTTAAAAAGAAAGGTTTTCAGCCTTGATTTAAAAGAGTTGAGATTAGGTGCCGACCTACAGTTTAGCGGTAGTTTGTCCCAGATGTACGGACCATAGAAGATGAAATGCAGCTTCCCCCTTTTTTGTTCTGACTCTGGGGATGTCAAGCAGGCCTTTCCCTGATGATCTCAATGATCTCAGCGGCTCATAGTTTAATAGCAGATTCGAGGTAAATTGGTCCTAAACCGTTTAGTGACTTATAAACTAACATGAGTATTTTGAAATCTATTCTTTGGTGCACAGGAAGCCAGTGTAAGGACATCAGAACTGGAGTGATGTGATCTATTTTCTTGGTGTTGGTATGGACTCGTTCAGCAGCGTTCTGAATAAGCTGTAGCTGTTTATTAGACTTTTTAGGAATACCTGTAAAGACACTGTTGAAGTAGTCAAGTCTACTGAAAATAAAAGCATGTATAAGTTTTTCCAAATCCTGTTTGTATGTAAGTCCTTTTACCCTTGCTATATTTTTGAGATGATAATATAGGCAGATTTAGTTACTGACCTAATATGGCTGTTAAAATTCAGGTCAGAGTCCATAATTATGCCAAGATTTCTTGTTTTGTCTGTTGTTTTTAACATTGTTGATTGAAGACGAGCGTTGACTTTTAATCGTTCATTTTTTGGTCCAAAAATGATCACCTCCATTTTATCTTCATTTAATTTTAGGAAATTCTGGCACATCCATTCGTTGGTTTGTTCAATGCACCTGGCCAGGTGTTGTATTGGACTATAGTCTCCGGGTGTCAAAGTTATATAAATATGTGTGTCGTCTGCATAACTGTGATTGTTTATCTTGTTGTTTTCCATGATTTTAGCTAGGGGCAGCATGTATATATTAAACAGTAGAGGCCCCAGGATGGAGCCTTGGGGAACTCCACATGTCAAACTTGTATGCTCAGATGCATAGTTACCTATTGACACATAGTAATTTCTATTCTTTAAATAGCATTCAAACCACTTAAGTACTGTTCCAGAAAGGCCTACACAGTTTTCCAGTCTGTTTTAATAAAATGTTGTGGTCAACCGTGTCAAATGCAGCGCTGGGATCTAGTAATACTAAGACTGTAGTTCTGCCACAATCTGTGCTTAAGTGGATTGTTTTAGGACAAAAAAAGATTTATTTGTTGAAAAACCACTTTCTTAATAATTTTACTTAAAAATGGGAGGTTTGATATAGGTCTGTAGTTGACCATTAGTGATGTATCTAGGTTATTCTTTTTTAAGAGTAGCTTGAGACCTTGCAGTTTTTAATGTGTATACATCTGGTGACAAACAGGTTAGTAGTTAGTTGAACTATCAGCATCCTACCAGTCATCTCAAAGGTCATCGAAACTGTAAACACCTTCCCAGGTGAATCTGGTTGTCTAGGGGGAATGTGCACATGGAGCCAAAACCAGGAATGTTGCTGGTGGTTTACTTGAAGTTTTCTACATAAGAGTGACATGACACTGTCATGAATGTGTCACAAAACATTATAAACAAGTCATAAATGTTTATGACATAACGCTTTTTTAGTAAGTGTATTTTCGGTTTTGTCATGACAAGTTATGGTTAGGGTTTAATTTTGGTTAAAACGCAGTGCCCAGAATGGGTGCAGGGAGGAGCACGGGCACAAGGGGACCACTGGTGTGAATAAAACACTTTAAAGAACTCCTTAAATAACTGGGTTCGGTTAAATAAAAAAGACGGGGCTGTTTAAAAAAAACGGCCAGATATTAAAAGGAGGTTAAAAGAACCACTGGACAGGAAGGACAGCGGGAATTTAAAACTTTAAATAAAAAGTCAACTCCACAACTACTCCGGTGTCTCTCCCAGAGAAATATCAAAGTAAAAAAATAGAAAACACCAACATGCATACATACATATATACAGTTGTGTAATAAATAAATAAATAAAAATATAAAAAGCCTGGTGTCCCAATATAAAATGAATTCTATTCCACTATTAAAACCATGTTATTTAAGACATTTAAAAAAAGGGGTCATGAAATGCTAAAATCTTAATGCAAGTAATTCAATTCGTAATAATAATAAAATAATAATAATAATAGTAAATATAAACTATATATTAGCGACAGACAAAAAAATCCAATCAAATTCTTAAAATGTAGATAAGGCAGAATAAAAGTTATAAAGGACAAACAAGGCATCTTCAAAATATTTATTAAAATTAATAAAATTAAAATATTGGGTAGGACCTCCTCTGCAGGAATAGATTAACCCCCGAAAGGAAAGAATAGTAAAATCGGAGAAAAACCTGCCATAAAAGAAGTAAATATAAAAAATGATTAATCATAAAACAATAAAAAGTCATTAAAAATAGAAAAGGATGGAAAAAACAAGAAAAAGAAAAGAAAGATTGGGTATAATGCGCTACAGAGGAGGTCCATATAAAGCCTGGGGAGAGAGGAGACCAGAGCAGTGGGAGGAAATATTTCTAAAAATACCCTGTAAACCTTAGGTTAAAAAGAGAAGTGGATCCATTTTAATATTTTTCATCTATTTTTCATGTCTCCCCCACATACAATTTGTGGCAGGCCCTGCACCTAATTGCATAAACCACATTGATGGTTGTGTGCTGCAGGGCCTGCCCCGGGTTACCAACTCTGTTGTAAGGGTTAAAAATGTGGGGGAGACTCATAAAACCAACATCCGAGCCTCGACGCGCTTCCCTAGGGTCAGTATTCTTGTTTAGGTTTGTGTGAATTAAAATATCTTTTAGATTTTTATTTCTCCTGTAGCCGGAGATCACACGGCAGTTCCTCAGGACGTCACAACCAACCCCCGCCCCCTGGAAATTAGAAAGGATAGTAGGTGAAGAATTCCTAAGATTTTCCGAGTATGTAATGACCAGGGGTACGAGGGCGGAATTGGGCGCCTGGATGATGGTTTCTGTTTTCTTTGTAAACTTGCCGATGACCTCCGCCTTTATACCTCTAAGGAAGCGCCTCGAGTAACCCCTCAACCTCATCGCACTAAAAAGTGTACTAGTGGCCTCCTCCACATGCTCCGGGAAGGTGCATATTCTGTGGAAGCGTATCAGCTGGGACTTAATGAGGCCTCTGTACGTGTGTTTGGGGTGATAGCTGGTCTTATGGAGAAGTGCATGGCGGTCAGTGTCCTTGAAATAAACCTTGGTGCTAGTGTTTTCGTCTGGTCGTCAGAGGTGCGGAAGAAGACCCGTGTGTCCAAGAACTCCACTGTAACGGGTTGTAGGTTATGTTTGAGTTTTATTTTAGGGTGATGTGATTTGAGGATGTCCAGAAAAGTCAAAAAGGTCTGTTCGGTGTTGTTCCAGAGGCCAAAGATGTCGTCCAAGTACCGGAAGTAAAGCAGAGGTTTGATGATGAGTTTATGAAACGCTGTCTCCTCCCAATGGGCCCATTGCACACCCACAAAGCTGGAGATAGTGTTTATTGTTGAAGGTGAAGTCATTTCTGGTAAGTGTGAGATGGAGTAACTGTAACATTTGGCTGTCAGGTCTGGATGGGTCTGGGTGTTTATCAAAAATGTGTTTTATTGCAGCGAGGCCAAGTGGTGTTTCTATGTTTGTGTATAATGAGTCTATGTCTATTGAAAAAAGGAATGTGTGACCGGGTACCTGGAGGTGTTTTATTTTATTAACAAATTCATATGTATCTTGGATATAGCTAGGGTGAAGTTTAGAAAGTGGGTTAATGAAATGGTCTATGAATTCTGTGATGTTGTATGATTCTGATCCGCAGTCACTTACTATTGGTCTGCCGACCGGAACAACAAAGGGCTTGTGGATCTTAGGGAGGAGGTAAAAGAGGCGAGGCCTGGGCTCATCCGGACCGTCCAGGTATTTCTTTTCTTTCGTTTAAAGTTAATGTATTTGTTTTGATTAAGGTTGTCTGTAATGTCCTTGATGAGTGTTTGTGTTTCTAACTGTAATGGGTAAGTGAGTGGTCTGTAATATGTGTTGTTATTTAATTGTCTATTGGCTTCTAAAATGTAGTTGTTTTTATCCTGTATGACTATTTGGCCCCCTTTGTCTGCTGGTTTTATGACTATGTATTTGTTATTACCTAATGATATAATAATGTCTTTGTGTTCCTGACTAATGTTGGGTGTTCTGTGTGGTAAGGGGCGCCAATGTGTGAGTGCTTGGTTGTTTTTATTGATTAATTGTGCAATTTGTGGTGTTAATGTGTCTGTGTGTGGTTCCCAGTAGGACGGTCCAGTAAATAGCACAGGCTCCCGCCTCTGCCCCCCCTGAAAATGGTCCAAAAGTTTCAGCCTCCTGTGAAAGGTCACTAGTCCAGACCTTTACAGTCTTGCTGTATGGTTTACTGCTCTTGAGAACAGTTCTGTAAGTGGGTATGAGATGGACTACATTATGATCCGAGCTTTGACAGTGGACGTTTAGCCCTGCTTATGTAGGCATTTTTTCACATTACAATAGCACTTATCAAGGATTCTGTCCTCTCTTGTAGCACATGTGATGTACTGTGAAACCGTGGGAGTGACAGTTCCAGTTTACAGTGGTTAGAATCCCCTAGAATAAAAAGTGATGTGTGCTGCTGCACTTGCAGTGTTCCCGCTGGGAGGGACATACACACTGCAGAGGATGATATTGCCAAACTCTCTGGGCAGATACAGTGGTCTTAGGCTCAAGCACATTAATTGAGGAGGGTAGCAGCAGCCTGTTGCCTCTCCTTCGGAGACGCTGCCGGATTCTGCCTCTCCTTCCTCTTCTCCGAATTCGTCTCCTCGGAGCCGAGGGTCGTATGTCCTCTGAGAGGTCGGGTGGTGGATGGTGTCCCACAGTGCAGAGAGCCAGCAGCTCATCTCTGGTGTATGACAGCGCCAGGTTGTTTCCTCTTGGAAATCTTTGCCATGGCTGAAGAAGTTCCACAATAAAAAGTGCCAATAAAAGTTTTACCAAGGTCGTCATTGTGTCGACTTATACATGTACACAAATCCTTGGTTTTAAAAGTTTAAAATTGGACAATTACTCTTAAAACATGAAAGAAAACAACATTAAACTGCAGAGGAAGACAAGAGTCCGGGTCGCAGCAGTACAGCGCCACTGGAAGCCGGAATTAACCACACGGAGGCCTCAGATTGAGCTGACCAGAGAGACAAAGGAATCGTGGCCTGTATGTAAACCCCAAAGCCTGGTTAATTCACACCTCTATGCAAAAGTCCCAGCCAGAAGGGACAAGCCTCACAGCTGGCAGGAAGTCAAAGAACTACAAGATTGTAGTCTTCAAACTTTCAAGAGTTTTGAGTCTTCCTATTGGTTCAGCGGGACCATAAACACAGCATGAGGTCTCAAACTATAAATAGCCTGTTAACCCCAAGATCTTGGCTTTCCACGGTAATTCATTTTACCGACAGGAGGTGCAGGCAGTCCGGACTAGCTTGACTAGCTTAGCCAGCATCACCTCGCTGGTGGAGATTGAGCTGGGACATTTTATATCTTTCTGATATACCAAGGGGATCCGAGGAATAGCCTACTGGCCCAGTATTTCCTCTATCTGCAGCGGGTTTAATCAGCCCGGATTCAAGAAAGGACTACGTTCCGTTTTTCTTGCGTTGTCGATCTGGATTGCGTGTCGTCTACTACTCTGGACGAAATGGATCGTTAAACTCTGGCGAGAGATTAACTGACAAACAACCACAGTAAGGAGGCTTTTACACAGTTCTGGGCAGACTATAGAATTGGTGTGTTTGGTTTGTTTAATTAATGAGCAAATGTTATCGCTGCCATTGTTGCCATTAATGTGATCTGATTGTAATCATGTAAGGGTCCATATATGATTATTAATCTGTTTCTGTGAATGTATAATTGATCACGATACTGTTGATTATGTTGTGTTAAGTAGCTTGGTCAAAACTGTAATCGCTACCTGCTAAATCACTCCTTTCACAGAGTTTAGTTACTGTCCGCGAGATAATCTTTTCTCGAGATAATCTTTTCTCTTTTCTTTACACTTCTTCTCTACTCTTCTTTTTCTAATTATATATATACACACACACACACACACACACACACAACGGACACAAGCTTGCCACGTAGCTCCCGAGCTAGCGCTGCTAGCTTAACCACGTGGAATCGGCTTACGTTTGTACAGAGCTAACACAGGAACTACCACACGGGCTAAGCGTGCGTGTTGCCTAGCAACCCCCTCTGCCTTTTAACCCCTCCTCGTGCACCCAGTACCACTACCGCCCTCTTGAGGCTAAATAGTTTTGTGCAGCTCACCGGAGTAGCCATTTTGGTAGTTGTTTTTGTGTTAGAACTACATTTCAACACCGCCCCTCCACTTTCACTCACCCTCTCTCACGCACACACACACACACACACACACACACACACACACACAGAGACACAGACACAGACGTGTCCATGACACATGCGTTTTTTGTTTTTGCTTTGTGTTGGTTGTGATATTGTAAAAGGTATATAAGTTTATTATTGAAGGATTATTGATTAGCTAGGCTACTGATAATTGTGACGTTAATAAATCTTATTATACTTAAATAGCAGTTTCTTGTGATTATTTGTGTACTTGTTGTAATAATTGCTGGCTGAACAGGTCCGTGCTCGAAATCACCCCTTCCTTTGTTTCCTTTTAAAGGATTTTCACAGAAATGAGACTGTTCCACAGTTTGATTATTGGTACCTGACTTGCAGGGTGGTGCCCCGTTTTGATTGTTTGTCGATTTGATAAAGTTATTAAAAACCATATTCATAACTTTATTAATATTGATAAAACATCTTTGATAATTTGCCAATGATCAAATCTGTACCCTACGGGTATCCTACACAACAGTCTACATATTATCTGGCCAGATTATTTAAAAAAGTAAAAAAATGTATCTATGCCATTTGCTCAGGTAGCTCAGCACAGTGTGTATACTTCTATTTCTTTGGACAATGTACTGGAGCAGTGACGGACTGGTAATCTGGCATTTGGGCAGATGCCAGAGGGGCCGCGGGCCCTTATGGGCCGTTTGGGCCAGCCGGCCAATCAGAGAGCCGCATGATTGTCACAGCCATGCGGCCACTTAATTGTAAACAGCGACCCATATAATTTCTCTCGGCCCCCTTTCGAGCATCAATAACAAAGCTCTTTTGCCAAACGATAGCCAAATTTATCCAAATCCTTCATACCTAATAGTTGTGTAATCTGATTTGTATTTATACCACATATGAGTCTCTCGATATCGTCATGGTTACCCTCTACAGTCACAAACTTTTACATCAGTCTGTATTGTTTTGTAGCAAAATTATTTATTCAGATCAGATGTTCAAAAACGTAAACGTGCATGGTTTGAAATAAAAAAAATCTACCTGCATTTCCTTTATTTGAATATTTGTTTGCTAAAGTTAAAATGAAGCAATGCCTTCTGGGAATTTCAAGACAGAATCAAATAAACCCAAGTAGACTGCGTCTTTATACTGTCTATGGTCTGCGTCAGCGTGGTGGTTGGAAGTTGAAAATTGGAAGTTGTAAGCTATGGTTGTAAGTTGTTGACAAAAAAATGTATCGAGGCATCAAGCGACACAAGGGGGTGGGGGGAGGGGAAGGGGGGGGAGAGAAAGAGAGAGAGAAATATAAGAGAGCACTGTTGGCTGACGTTGAAAAATGCTGCAAACTGACGAATTTGTTTTTAAACTCAAGTGCAGCTAGCATTAGCGCTAATACAGCTAGCATGTTAGCAACACATCTGAGCCAGCACACCAGGGAGACAGAAGGGACAGTGAGGAATATGAGGAAGAGGAAGAACAAAACGAGCAAGAGGAGGATGAAGAGATAGACATGGATAACGAATCTATGGAACTAACCAACACAGAACAACAAGCCTGATGTGGGTCTGAATGTGGATTAGCAGAAGCAACAGAGATGGAGACCAATGCTGCAGGAGGGAGTGTAGCTACAGTAAGTTTGTCTACTTCAGAATATTATATTATTATGGAACGGCTGGCTCTGATGATTTATTCATTTTTTTTATAAGTCTATGTTTTGGTGCAGTTGTTTATAGCATGGGAGTTTACGTTCACCATCACTGGGGCTATCAAAAGTGCGTGTTCTTTCCGTGCGTCAAAAGTTCTATCTGCGATCCACCCCCCCCCACCAGTGGGCCGCTGGTGGGTGGAAATGCCAGGGCCGTTTTTTGTTCCCAGTCCATCACTGTATTGGAGTAATAAAATACACACCCATTACATAATTTGCATTGCTGTTGTTGCAGACTCTATCTCTCAGCATTCCACTTCAATGAGAATGCCAACCGGCCACAGTCAACAAGTGCTCTGAGAGACCCTACCTTTAAACTGGCCTTCCCTAAAGCAGCAAATGGGGATACAGCCTCAAACGAAGGAAAATTGAGCCAACATTCTGTAAGTAAATTATCACAACAACCTGCAACATTAATTCAATTTTATTTTATTTATAGTGTCAAATAATAGCAGACGTTTTCTCAGGGCACTTCATGTAGAGCAGGTACAATCACAAATATCTACCAGAGCCGCATACTTTACATGAGAAGAGGAAATTATAATTCTACATAAATATGAATACAGACATGATTTTACAGGCAAGTTGTTGTTAGTAGTTGTTAGTTGTTAATTTTAACTTGTTATTGTGGTTGCTGTTCATCTCTGTTCCATGAATGCCTGTTACCAACTTAGCATCTTTATTAGGATTGTGGTGGTCCTGCTGACACCCATTATTATTATAGTTAATGTCATTATTCTAATTATGCAATCATTTCTCTCCACCCAACAGCATCAGATGCCGCCCACCAGGAGCCTGGTTCTGTCTGAGGTTTCTGCCTGTCAAAAGGAAGCTTGCTCTTGGTGGGAATTGTTGGGTCTCTGTAAATAAAATTGAACTGAACATTTCTAAGCTTCTGCTGCCAATTGTTTCTCTGCTGTGGCCCTCACACTTCTTGGTGTTGTAAAACAGAGTTATCTGGTTTAATTATATAATATATATTATAAATTATAAACTATTTGTTGGAGCACTTATTTTTCATGACTCTGAGTCTCACAGGCCCATAATCAGCCCTGTAAATATTCCGTGCCTTCTGCAGTGAATAAGGGTTCAGACAGACAGTTCCAGGCCTGGGTGGTCCACCATACACTGTGGTGGGTCAGGTAAATCGTCACATCTTCTTCTGATCTTTATAGAATATTACATAGACCGTTAAATTACAGTACATATGACAGCGATATTAACAAAAAGCAGGAAGCAAGGTAACCCGGTGATGCTGTGTCTTTGTGCTTTTTGACAACACTTGGTTTATTTCATCCTTTTTAATATTTACGTGGATGCAGTGAGATAAACCAGACATTAATTGTAATGTTACCTGATGTATCTCCCTGTAGCACACATTTTCAACCTTGGACGGCATCCTCTCACAATGTCCACATGTGCACCTGTAGTAACATTAAACATCAACTGAAGCATGAAACAGGAAAAGTACGTCAATTGGTTTAATTCAATGAAAACAAATTGAATGTATTTGGAAACAACAATTCACAATTCACAAGTTTTCAAATATTTAGTACTGACTGGAGAATGTATATGAACATTGCGTTTGAACATTACAACATTGTGAGGACCGATGTAAGACCATTAATGTCTGTAGTAATTTCCTTCATATTCGTAAATTCTGGTACAATTTATAAAACCACAAATAAGGTCGTTAATATATCGTCTACCGGCGGTCCCAGGAGACGTTCATGCTGCTGACACCGCTGCCTTTTCCAGGCAACAGCGGCGCACAGAGAGCCGGGGATAACAGCAGGTGGGCGTGTCAGGTAACGCTATGTGCCGTGCACCGGAACATAAACACAGACACATCATCAACAGTATGATAATAACATAAAAACACATCATTCACTCTAAGTGGTTTCTGTAGACACCTCCTACCAAGAGCCTGGGTCTGTCCGAGGTTTCTTCCCAAGAGGGAGTTTTTCCTCACCACTGTCGCACTGCTTGCTCTTGAGGGAATTACTGTAATTGTTGGGGCTTTGTAAATTATAGAGTGTGGTCTAGACCTAGTCTATCTGTAAGGTATCTCGAGATAACTCTTGTTATGATTTGATACTATAAATAAAATTGAATTGAACTGAATTGAATTGTGACTTTCAAATAAACCCAAAAGACGCCAAAATACACAGCCATCATTCAACCTTAGCCCCGAATAGCCACATCACTGAAGACGCACACAACGTTAGCTGACTTTTTATACAGCCTACTAAGATGAAAACACACTCAACTTTGGCGATTCTGATTCCAATTCCGGTTCTTATCGATTCTCAATTCCGATTCTTTGAGTGGTGGACTTGAAACAGGTCACATGCTTATTTTACAAACGAGGAAAGTTTTATTTTGATTCAAAGGTGGGTTGCAGTGTGACGGGGCTTTTTCAATGTAGAATTAAGCCACACTAGAGCACCGCTTACTGAGCTCCATGGCTGCAACACAACAAGCACCTGGCCGCTACGGAAACCAAAACTTGCGCATGTTAAATTTAGAACCTGTGATCAGATTTGAAACCAAATCCTCCAAGCGATTGATAGAATCGGAATTTTTGAAACGATTCCAAGTAGGAATCGGTTCTCGATGCCCAACCCTACTGCTGATACTACAACTGCTTTTTGAAACATACCAACGGTGTTCATTACTACAAAATTGTTGACTCCATCAGTAATGTAATTGTATAAAATACATTTGTAATAAGGTCACCTTTCTGAGTCATATTTATTAAAACGAGACCAGTGGTCTGTTTCACAATGTCTTACAAAGAACAAACATGATTTCATTACCTTTCCATTTTCCAGATCATGCCATTGTTTTCATGAACATAATGTCATGACTGTTATAATGTTTATTATAACAGCAGAACATAGTGTTTGATGGCCAGACTCTGACATTATTACTCAATATAAAAGTTCCTTTAAAGACCTCAGACTTTCATTGTTTCAGTAAACTTCAGATCACATATAAACTAACAAGTCATATTTAGACATTTTCCATGTCTTAATATCATGTTATCCTATGGTTGTTGGACATGATTGTAATTATTGTATTTCAAAGCAAAGTCTTTTAGCCCCCTTTCACCTCTCCGCTCTTTAGATTAATGATTTTTTGTTCTATGCAGTGTATATTTCTAATAATACAAAGTATTTTTTCTTTCAACCTTTTCAGGTAATTAATTACAGCTTCCATCTTTGAAAGTATTACAGTGCAGCTTACAGCTTTTCTAGAAATGTATTTCAGCATTAAGGTAATGCAGTTCAGCTTCCAACTGACAATTTTAGATTTCAGTACAGTATTTGTGCAGTACAATCTATGTTTCTCACAGCGTTTGAAAATAAGTTCAGCCCACACAATGTTCTACATCGTTTGGCATTATTCAACTTTTAAAGCTAACAATTCAGTTGAGCGTTAGCTTTTCAGAAAGCCTTAATTATTCTACATCTTTTTTACATTAGTGGTGATATAATGAAATGTATACTAACTTAAACCATTCCCACTTTTCCAATTATTCTGACTTCTTAACTTCTTACACATTTAAGCTATTAATCCAGTTTAGCTTTAGCAATTTAATATACATTTGGTCATTCACTCACACTCAGCCAGTATTCCCCAAAGTGACTATTAGGAGGCTAAAGCCTGGCTCAGACTACAGGAGTTTTAGGCCGATTTATGCCCGATTTACCCCTCCGAGAAAAAATCTTGTCGAGGACCTCGATCGGTCCGGATGTTTGGCGCAGATTATCTGGTAATGTGAGGCGTTCACAGATCGAATCTTGCACCTCCCGATTTGCTCGCAGACACATCGGGGCCACCCCGATAATATCAAACATGTTTGATATCTAGGATTATAATCAGGCGTGAAACGACTATGATTACGTCAGTACTTCCACAATAGCCAATGAGAGACAGGTCTACAAGGAGACAGAAGTGACGGAAACTTTGGAAAATGTCCGCGAAAGCAGCTGTAGTACGTGTCCCGGTGGACAACTGAGTTGGAAGAAAGGATGGTGGAGATGTGGCAACAGCACGAGTGCCTGTTTAATGTATCATCAAAAGAATATCATAATCGGGATGATAAAGAGAATAGCTGGGGAGAGATCGCTTCAGATCTGGACCTACCGGGGGAGTGTACAAAGTTGCTAGCGCACTAGCTAGCAAATGTAAACATTAGATCTAGGTCAATGATCATCTGCTACATTCAGGTCTAAGAAAAGATGCATTGCACATACCGTATTTTTCGGACTATAAATCGCTCCGGAGTATAAATCACACGAACAACTAGCAGGGCGTGGAAACGTACCGTTGTCAAGCCCCTCCCGGCAGCACGTTGTTCAAGCCCCCACCTGTGGACTCATTCCTCCACCTCTGGCCGTCTAGCTTTCAGCCCGCGATTAGCCGATTAGCTTTCTTTGATTTCTTCATTGCAGTAAGAGTAACCTTTTTCACCAGTCCCTCACAAGTTTCTACCTCATTTCAAACTTTCTTTCTGCTGCTCGATTACCGTTTTCGGCTGCATATTTTACTACCTGCAGTTTATCTCTTTTCTTTCTCAGTTGTCTTTAGGAGCAGCATATAGTTGTCACAAGCCTAGAGCGCCCTCTCGAGGCTGTAGACGGTAATGTTTCAGTATGAATTAACATGTTCAATTATATATATATTGATATATAAGTCGCACCTGAGTCGCAGGACCAGCCAAAGTAGGAAAAAAAGTGCGATTTATATTCTGGAAAATACGATAGTTTGTTTGAATAATATTATCTTCCACGCTCGTTTTATTTTCTTTTGTTTTTTATTGGTACAAAGGATAAGTATTACTACAGCAAGTTGCCGCGACACAGTATCCATTTTGTTTACATGCGCTTCCCCGTGAGATCGCATCACGTGAGGTGCTAAATCTGGCAAGATAATCTTAAGAATATCTTGTAGTGTGTGATGCCCCACTATTTACAAATCTTGTAGTGTGAGCATGTTTAAGATTTGAGGGAAGAAAATCTGCAAAGATTCTCCTCAAGTGTGTGCTGCAACCAGATTGCAAAATCGGTTAGGATTTTAAAACTCCTGTAGTCTGAGCCAGGCTTTAGAGTTGTCTGCAGACTTTTTCTTTCTCGACAATATAACACACGTTTATTGATTGACCATATTAATCTCTGTATTCTTCATCAGCTCATCAACGTCATAGCTGGTGCAGCCACTGTTTTGCCGAAGCATAACAGATTGAAGGGAGATTATCAGTGTGCAATCACATAAATAATTTTAGGTTACGTTTTTTTACAATTGCTTACACACTAAAATTAAAATAGCAAAACCTTACACTCAAGGAGCAAAACACTAGGCTAGATCTGCACAACTGTAAGCACATTGTCAGCTTCACACTTTTTGCAAAACATTACACACAGTGATTGCAAAACACTAAACACACTTGTATGCATTTGAAACAGAAATTTATCATGATGTCATTTCCTTGCAATTTCAAAGCAAAGGCTTTCAAATGAACACACATGAACCAATTGGTTAAACACAGCCACCAGGTATGAAAACACATGATGGCTTAATTGTAAACACACCAATCGGGTTTAAGCACTATATAAAATGCAGCAGGTAAGTTCACCAGCCTTCAACAAAAATGGAAGGAGTCAGAAGAAGAAGAATGAGAGTGAGAGGGAGAATCCACAGAGGAGGAGAAGGAGGAAGAGGAAGAGGCCCAGCCAGAGGTAGAGGCACATTAGTGGACCATGTTGTGAACCACGGATTGATGCTGAGGGAGACTGGACTAAGGAACAGCCAAATCTTAGTAGATATACAGCGGCATCTGTCAGAAGGACATTTAGACAAGGAATCAGGTCAAAGAAAATCTGTCTACAGTTACAGTAATCAGCTGCTCATTGGATGCACCATATCAGCACTGTTGATACCCCTCCCTGTGACATTTGAGGATTGAGGGTCCAGAACAACAAGGAGGAAGGGGGCCCATATTCACGCGAGGGTTTAGGATCTCTGGCCCCAGGCTCAGGTACCCCTCATTGAGGCCCCAGGCTCAGGTACCCCTCTTTGAGGCCCCAGGCTCAGGTACCCCTCATTGAGGCCCCAGGCTCAGGTACCCCTCATTGAGGCCCCAGGCTCAAGTACCCCTCATTGAGGCCATGGAGGACGCCTGTGACCAAATCTACGCTGCAACTGTGCAAGGATGGATTCGAACATCGCCTGTGATGTTGATGAAATTCTCTGGTCAGGTCCAGCTAGGCGAAGAGATAATGTCGAGTATTTTCTGTACTTTTTCAGATGTTTTTTTTAGTTTTGTCTGTTTTTTTCTGTGATTGTAACCTGTACTGGATAGAATATTTTAGGTTTGTTGTTTGTGGAGCTAACCGTGTTATGCAAACTGGGACATGTTTTGTTGTTGATTCTCCATTTTGACTGATTTGGGTATATGGAGAGAAATAAAGTATATTTCCTCAGTCTGCAGCATTGGTCTTGTGTAGTGTTTGGTGAACTTATTGTAAATTTCTCTGTGTAATTAATTTACATTACTCTAGTCACTGTCACCTAAAAACGAGGTAGAGATGGAGTGACCCTGCCCAGAGGAAGCCCGGGGCCCCCGTCTGGAGCCAGGCCCAGATGGCGGGCTCGTCGGCGAGCGCCTGGTGGCCGGGTTTGCCACGGAGCTCGGCCGGGCACAGCCCGAAAAAGTTACGTGGCTCCCATCTCTCCAGCCCATGGGCCCACCACCTTTGGGAGGAACCTCTGGGGTTGGGTGCGCTGTCACATGGGTGGCAGTGAAGGTCAGGGGCCTCGACGGACCAGACCTGGGCAGCAGACGCTGGCTCTGGGGACGTGGAACGTCACCTCTCTGTGGGGGAAGGAGCCGGAACTGGTGCGGGAGGTGGAGCGCTACCGGTTAGATCTGGTGGGGCTTACCTCTACACGCAGTCTCGGTTCTGGAACCATACTCCTGGATAGGGGTTGGACTCTTTTCTTCTCCGGAGTTGCCCAGGGTGGGAGGCGCCGGGCGGGTGTGGGGATACTAACAAGCCCCCGGCTGAGCGCCGCTACGTTGGAGTTTACCCCGGTGGACGAGAGGGTCGCCTCCCTATGCTTGCGGGTTGTGGGGGGGGAAAACTCTGACTGTTGTTTGTGCATATGCACCAAACAAGAGTTCGGATTATTCGGCCTTCTTGGAGACCTTGACTGGAGTCCTGCATGGGGCTCCAGTGGGGGACTCCATTGTTCTGCTGGGGGACTTCAACGCGCACCTTGGCAATGATGGAGACACATGGAGAGGCGTGATTGGGAGGAACGGCCTCCCTGATCTAAACCAGAGTGGGTGTTTGTTGTTGGACTTCTGTGCTAGTCATGGATTGTCTATAACAAACACCATGTTCGAACATAGGGATGCTCATAAGTATACTTGGTACCAGAGCACCCTAGGCCGAAGGTCAATGATCGATTTTATAATCGTTTCATCTGATCTGAGGCCGTATGTTTTGGACACTCGGGTGAAGAGAGGGGCGGAGATGTCAACTGATCACCATCTGGTGGTGAGTTGGGTCAGGGGGTGGGGGAAGACTCTGGACAGACCTGGTAAGCCCAAACGGGTAGTGCGGGTAAATTGGGAACATCTGGAGGAGGCCCCTGTCCGACAGACTTTCAACTCACACCTCCGGCGGAGCTTTTCGTGCATCCCTGTGGAGGCTGGGGGCATTGAACCAGAGTGGACAATGATCAAAGTTTCCATTGCTGAAGCTGCGGCGAGGAGCTGTGGTCTTAGGGTCTTAGGTGCCTCAAGGGGCGGTAACCCACGAACACCATGGTGGACACCAGTGGTCAGGGAAGCCGTCCGACTGAAGAAGGAGTCTTTCCGGGATATGTTATCCCAGAGGACTCCGGAGGCAGTTGCAGGGTACCGAAGGGCCTAAAGGGCTGCAGCCTCTGCCGTGAAAGAGGCAAAGCAGTGGGTGTGGGAGAAGTTTGGAGAAGACATGGAGAAGGACTTTCGGTCGGCACCAAAGTGCTTCTGGAAAACTGTTCGCCACCTCAGGAGGGGGAAGCGGGGAACCATCCAAGCTGTGTACAGTAAGGATGGGACACTGTTGACCTCAACTGAGGAGGTAATAGGGCAGTGGAAGGAGCACTTTGAGGAACTCCTGAATCCGACTAATACGCCCTCTATGGTAGAGGCAGAGCTGGAGGATGACGGGGGATTGTCGTCGATTTCCCGGGCGGAAGTCACTGATGTAGTCAAACAACTCCACAGTGGCAAAGCCCCTGGGATTGATGAGATCCATCCAGAAATGCTCAAGGCTCTGGGTGTGGAGGGGCTGTCCTGGTTGACACGCCTCTTCAACATTGCATGGAAGTCTGGGACAGTGCCAAAGGAGTGGCAGACCGGGGTGGTGGTTCCCCTTTTTAAAAAGGGGGACCAGAGTGTGTGTGCCAATTACAGGGGTATCACACTTCTCAGCCTCCCTGGAAAAGTCTACTCCAAGGTGCTGGAAAGGAGGGTTCGGCCGATAGTCGAACCTCGGGTTGAGGAGGAACAATCCGGATTCCGTCCTGGTCGTGGAACAACGGGCCAGCTCTTTACTCTCGCAAGGATCCTGGAGGGAGCCTGGGAGTATGCCCAACCAGTCTACATGTGTTTTGTGGATCTGGAAAAGGCGTATGACCGGGTCCCCCGGGAGATACTGTGGGAGGTGCTGCGGGAGTTTGGGGTGAGTGGGTCTCTACTCAGGGCCATCCAATCTCTGTACGACCAAAGTGAGAGCTGTGTCCGGGTTCTCGGCAGTAAGTCGGACTCGTTTCAGGTGAGGGTTGGCCTCCGCCAGGGCTGCGCTTTGTCACAAATCCTGTTTGTAACATTTATGGACAGGATATCAAGGCATAGTCGGGGGGGGAGGGGTTACGGTTCGGTGGGCTGGGGATCTCATCGCTGCTCTTTGCAGATGATGTGGTCCTGATGGCATCATCGGCCTGCGACCTTCAGCACTCACTGGATTGGTTCGCAGCCGAGTGTGAAGCGGTTGGGATGAGGATCAGCACCTCTAAATCTGAGGCCATGGTTCTCAGCAGGAAACCGATGGAGTGCCTACTCCAGGTAGGGAATGAGTCCTTACCCCAAGTGAAGGAGTTTAAGTACCTTGGGGTTTTATTCGCGAGTGAGGGGACAATGGAGCGGGAGATTGGTCGGAGAATCGGCGCAGCGGGTGCAGTATTACATTCCATATATCGCACCGTTGTGACGAAAAGAGAGCTGAGCCAGAAGGCAAAGCTCTCGATCTACCAGTCAGTTTTCGTTCCTACCCTCACCTATGGTCATGAATGCTGGGTCATGACCGAAAGAATGAGATCCAGGGTAGAAGCTGCCGAAATGGGTTTCCTCAGGAGGGTGGCTGGCATCTCCCTTAGAGATAGGATGAGAAGCTCAGTCATCCGTGAGGAGCTCGGAGTAGAGCCGCTGCTCCTTTGCGTTGAAAGGAGCCAGTTGAGGTGGTTCGGGCATCTGGTAAGGATGCCCCCTGGGCGCCTCCCTAGGGAGGTGTTCCAGGCACGTCCAGCTGGGAGGAGGCCTCGGGGAAGACCCAGGACTAGGTGGAGGGATTATATCTCAAACCTGGCCTGGGAACGCCTCGGGATCCCCCAGTCAGAGCTGGTTAATGTTGCTCGGGAAAGGGAAGTTTGGGGCCCCCTGCAGGAGCTGCTCCCCCCGCGACCCGATACCGGATAAGCAGACGAAGATGGATGGATGGCTGGACGGGAAACCGACAACTGCATTGGTCTTAAACTAGCAAAGAGACTTGGGACGGGCGTCGGGCTTTGCCGGGTGCAAGATAGGACCCTAAGAAAACACAGAGACTAAATACAGCAGGTAACAAGGAAACAATTCAGTTCAATTCAAATCCTTTTATTCATCCCCAGGTGGTAATTAACGATGAACAGGTTGAACACATCAGGCAGACAATCACACAGGAGGAAGTCAAACAAGACACGCTACCAAGAAACACAGAGACTACAAAATAAAACAGGAAACACCAAGAAACACAGAGACTACAAAATAAAACAGGAAACTGAAACATGAAACATACACACGGATGGAACATGAACACAGAGAAAACAGAAATACACAAGATAATATACAAGGAAACAGGAAAAACTACAACCATATACATGTATTTATTAAGTGTATAATAACACAATACCATACAAAGTACTATATATCTATATATCTATCTTTATTTATCTGTAGTTTATTGTTGTTTACTGTCTGTTTACTTTTTGTAAAAATATTGAGCTAAAAGTTTGTTATACAGCATTTCAGAATGTTTGTAAACGATAGGCACCAAGATACTTCCGGGTGGCAGAACGCGAGCGGCTTCTACGGACCAACTGAAGAGATCTATTCGGCTACTGTAAACCGTTACATTGTTACAAATGTTGTTGATAAAAGTTGAAACGATGACGAAAATGTGTTGTGTTTGGGGTTGCACCGCCAGATATACAGCACAAGGTGTAGGGTTTTATCGATTCCATCCAATGAGCAGCTGATTACTGTAACTGTAGACAGATTTGCTTTGACCTGTTTCCTTGTTGAAATGTCCTTATGACAGATGCCACTGTATATTGTTAAAAAATTATCTAAAAACGCGTTCGTTCTGATTTCTGGAGGAGGAAGGAGAGGCTGTGGTCGAATTGGAAGTCAAGCAAAAGGGTTTAATGAAACAATATGAAAACGACAGTCAAGGCACAAATAAAACATAAAACACTGCCAGCAGCAGACTGCACTGTCTGCAGCCATGCGACTGACAAAACAATACGCTGTAAACAGCGGACTTCAACATGCTTCCCCTTCGGGGTCACAGTTTAGAAGTGCCGAGACCTTCCCCGGATCATACTTTTATTCCCCCACATCTGGGTGGTTTCTCAAATGAAATCTTCCCCTATTGGTCAGATGTCTCTCAAAAGAAAATGTGTAGCCTACGCTCCCAATCAGTGTCCTGAGTGACCTACACCCGGTCATAGGATCTTACAGAGACTGTGTCAATTGTTTTCAAACTACAGCAATACTCGTCCTTTGTCTTAATCACGTCTGGCTCCACAGAGGATGGCTCTCAAAGTTGTCTAAACAATAAGTCTTCCAGCGCTTTTACATTTATGCTAAATAACAGCAATGACCTAATTAATTCTTTAGGAGCTAGAGTTTTGGTGAGGGAGTCAAATGCTGATTAGTATGGTTAGGCTACTTGATTAGATTTAGCGGCAGGCTGCATAACCAAAAGTAGTTTTAACTTTTTTAAACCTAACAATATCTACTAAGATTTGTCTGAACTCTTAGTCCAGTCTCCCTCAGCATCAATCCGTGGTTCCCAACATGGTCCACTAGTGTTGCGCGACTTTCATTTGATAAATTTGGTCCTATTCTTCTTTGAGCATATTCTCCGGTTTCAGGTCTCCCTCTCCCTCTCCTTCTCCCTCTTCCTCTACGTCCACCTCAGCCTCTACCTCTGGCTGGGCCTCTTCCTCTTCCTCTACCTCCTTCTCCTCCTCTGTGGATTCTCCCTCTCACTCTCATCCTTCTTCTTCTTCTGACTCCTTCCATTTTGGTTGAAGGCAGGTGAACTTACCTGCTGCATTTTATATAGTGCTTAAACCTGATTGGTGTGTCTACAACTAAGCAATCATGTGTTTTCATACCTGGTGGCTGTGTTTAACCAATTGGTTCATGCGTGTTCATTTGAAAGCCTTTGCTTTGAAATTGCAAGGAAATGACATCATGATAAATTTCTGTTTCAAATGCATACAAGTGTGTTTAGTGTTTTGCAATCACTGTGTTTGATGTTTTCCAAAGCTTGTGAAGCTGACAATGTGCTTACAGTTGTGCAAATCTAGGCCCATGTTTTGCTTCTTGAGTGTAAGGTTTTGCTACTTGTGGGAAAGTTTTAATTTTAGTGTGTAAGCAATTGTAAAAAACTGTAAAGATCTTCCAATATATTCAGCTCTTTTCTACATGACAGTGTAACAGTTGGTAACACTTCACTTGAAGTTTTCTACATAAGAGTGACATGATACTGTCATGACATATGAACCCTAACCTTAACACTAACCTTAACCAGAACTTGCAAGTCATGACAAAACCGAATGACACTTACTAAAAAAGCATTATGTCATAAACATTTATGACTTGTTTATAATGTTTTATGACACATTCATGACAGTGTCATGTCACTCTTATGTAGAAAACTTCAAGTAAAGTGTAACCGAACAGTTTGACTGTGAGTCCAGCAGAGGGCACCATGACATCACTGATAAACTTCTGGCAGCTTCCTTTTGACTCATAAAAACAATCAGACGCTCATTTCTATTTCCAAAGACAGATTTAAAGGTCCGGACACGTTGGAAGAGTCAGACCCAGAGACAACTCAGGATGGACCAGATGAAAGTTATTATCTGGAACGTTTAAATGTTTCTAAAACTGGATCATGGTTCATAATGATGATCAGAAATCACCTGAAACAGACAGAACGCAAGATTAGATGCTTTTTATTTAAAACATGCACTCAACACCAGTGTTTGGAATAACGCCGTTAGGTAACGACGTTATTTTTTCAGTAACGGGGTAATCTAATTAATTACTTTTCCCGTCGTTACAACGCCGTTAACGTTACTGGACGTTAAATGCGGTGCGTTACTATGCATTAATTGAATAAACTGTGTAATCCGAACGCACTGGCTCGCAGCTCGTGAGGAGGTGGGTTAATAACGAGGTAAGCGATTATGATTGGCTAAGGCAGAGCCAGTGTTTTTACACACATGCCAGCACACGCGCCACACACACAAACACACACAAACACACACAACAGCTAAACAGAGATTCAACGAAGCAGCAGAGATGGCGAGTCAGGAGCAATCCGATGAAAAATTGGCATTTTCTAGGTGGAGATATAAGCACTACTTCAAATTCATTGTGGTCAAAGGCAGGAACGTGCATATAATGTGTACGTTATGTCCAGGAGCAAAGACTTTGTCGACTTCCGTTGTAAGCAACTCTAATTTAATGAAGCATCTCACAATGACACACGCATCTACAAAGCTAGTGGCCAAAAACACCAATACCTCCACCACCGATGATAGCTCGCCGTCCTCTAGCAAAGAAGGACTCGGAGCAAAGTTTACTTTTGTTGTGAACAAAACCCTTGGAAGTACAGGTTGTTTGCTTGACCAGTTGTCTCAGGTTGAGAGAGTTTGATTTAATTTGCTAGAGTTAAATGCACTTTATATGGTGTAACTGTTTACTTTTCTTACAAAGATAATACTTGAATTGCAGGATAAACCTCTTGCTGTCTGTCGACATGCAATAAATATCGAAAGTTATGTACAAACACCTGCTGTTCTACTCATTTCAACTGACTTGTGAAAACTGCTAAAAAAAATCTAAATTCTTTGACATATAGCAACTTTTTTTTTTAACAGTAACGCAAATAGTTACTTTCCCTGGTAACGAGTTACTTTTATTATAGAGTAATTCAGTTACTAACTCAGTTACTTTTTGGAACAAGTAGTGAGTAACTATAACTAATTACTTTTTTAAAGTAACGTTCCCAACACTGCTCAACACATTCAGCCTCTTTTCTCTTATGCAACAGTTATTCTGTACGTACAGTATATACAGTGCCTTGCGAAAGTATTCGGCCCCCTTGAACTTTTCGACCTTTTGCCACATTTCAGGCCTCAAACATAAAGATATAAAACTGTAATTTTTTGTGAAGAATCAACAACAAGTGGGACACAATCATTATTGGATATTTCAAACCTTTTAAACAAATAAAAAACTGAAATATTGGGCGTGCAAAATTATTCAGCCCCCTTAAGTTAATACTTTGTAGCGCCACCTTTTGCTGCGATTACAGCTGTAAGTCGCTTGGGGTATGTCTCTATCAGTTTTGCACATCGAGAGACTGACATTTTTGCCCATTCCTCCTTGCAAAACAGCTCGAGCTCAGTGAGTTTGGATGGAGAGCGTTTGTGAACAGCAGTTTTCAGTTCTTTCCACAGATTCTCGATTGGATTCAGGTCTGGACTTTGACTTGGCCATTCTAACACCTGGATATGTTTATTTGTGAACCATTCCATTGTAGATTTTGCTTTATGTTTTGGATCATTGTCTTGTTGGAAGACAAATCTCCGTCCCAGTCTCAGGTCTTTTGCAGACTCCATCAGGTTTTCTTCCAGAATGGTCCTGTATTTGGCTCCATCCATCTTCCCATCAATTTTAACCATCTTCCCTGTCCCTGCTGAAGAAAAGCAGGCCCAAACCATGATGCTGCCACCACCATGTTTGACAGTGGGGATGGTGTGTTCAGGGTGATGAGCTGTGTTGCTTTTACGCCAAACATAACGTTTTGCATTGTTGCCAAAAAGTTCGATTTTGGTTTCATCTGACCAGAGCACCTTCTTCCACATGTTTGGTG